>NC_069508.1:93038411-93043411 GCF_027579735.1 Bombina bombina | reverse complement strand
TGTTTACCCATATTTGTTGTTCCTCCCAGAATCCCATATAAAGGTTCGCGAAACTGGGGGCAAATTTGGTGCCCATTGCCGTTCCGCTTACCTGTAAGAAAAATTCCTCATTGAAACAAAAGTAATTTCTTTCTAATATAAATTTAATTGATTCCAAAATGAAAGCCTTACGATTGTTGTCAAGTGTAGTTAATGAGTCCAGCCAAAACTCAATTGCCTTTATACCTAGGATATGGGGTATATTGGTATACAAGGCACTAACATCAAGAGAGACCCATTTATAATGTGGTTCCCATTTTATATTAGTAACTTTTTGCAGGGTATGAGGTGTATCCCTTAAATAAGATTTCATGAGAGGAACCAAGGGCTGTAAATAAGTGTCCACATATTCTGAAAGTTTCGTTGTTAATGAACCAATTCCGGACACAATAGGTCTACCCGGTGGACAAGTAGCGTGTTTGTGTATTTTAGGCAGATGATAGAATGTTGCCAATCTTGGATATTTCTGATCCAGAAATTTCCATTCGTTATCATTTAATATTTTGTGGTGTTTGGCTTTATTAAGCAGTGATCTGTATTCCCTAAGGAATACATCAGTAGGATCTGAATCTATTTTTTTATATATTGTAGTATCATTCAAAAGCTTGTATGCCTCCAACATATATTCAGTTCTATTTTGGACCACAATACTGCCTCCCTTGTCCGCCTCCCTTATAACTATCTCTTTGTCTTGTTTAAGACTCTCAAGAGTTTGTTTGTCTTTTAAAGACAAATTATCATTCTTTATCTTGTAGTCTTGACATAAATTAGTTAATTCTTCTTCTACTAAATTTGCAAAGACTGGGATAAAATTTCCCCTTGAGTGTATCGGGAAAAAGGTAGATGGTGGTTTAAACTCGGTATGAGCCCCATATGATAAACAAATATCCATATTTTGTTCTGACACCCTATTTGAGTTTGTTATATCCAGAGGTATGTTAGCCTCAGATAAACTTTCAAGTGCCAATATGGCTTCTATATCTTGATCATCTAATCCAATTGGATCAGCTTGATCCAGAAGAGCAATTTTATCTTTCTTAGATTTTTCAAAGTGTCTCTTGAGAGTTAACTTTCTAATATACTTATGTAGATCTATGAAAAGACCAAAGGAATTTGGGCCCTTGGTAGGTACAAAGGATAAACCTTTTTTCAGAATATCCAATTCCCTATCTGAAAACACCCTATTTGAGAGATTAAAGATTTTTACAAAACCAACATCATTTGTCGTCAATGTGTTATTGATTTTGTTCTTTTTGGATTGTACCTTTCTACCTGCTCTACACCCTCTCTTTCTTCTTCTTCCCATCTTCTTTTTTGTTGTTTTGGGGGGACTCTCCTCCACTGTGGTGATTCTATTGGTGGGTGATTTAAATATTCTTTTTCTTGCCTTATGTTTCTTTGAGGTGTATGATGTGAGTGTTTTCTTTGGTTTCCCCCTAAAAAATGATGATGGGATTGACTAATCTTTCTGCCTTTTTGTTTATTATGTTGTCTAATGGGATAGTAATCATCCGATAAAGGTTCATATTTATTTCCCAATTGGAAACCCTTTCCAACTCTTTCATTTGTGTTACTATTTCGTCTATGATGGGACCCATAGTAACCATTGGTGTATTGGGTTCCTTTTTTGGGAATAGCACCCATATTTGGATGTTGGTAGAAATTCCTGTTGGTTGCTTTTAATTTATTAAAATTATTAGTACCATTCCCTTTTGTGTTTTTAATATAATGCGGATTCCTATATAGATCCTGGACCAAATTACCCTTTGTTTGTAGTTCTTTCTGTTTTTCATTAAATTTGATAAAACTGTTAAAGTCTCTATTTACAGCATAATCAGGAGAATATATGTATTCATCCAACGATTGTTGTTCAAAAACTTCCCCATGTGTTTCAATATTATTATGCCCTGCCTCCTCTGCATTCATATCATTTTCATGTTCCTCATTTTCATTTCTGGCTGAATTCTGATCTTTCTTTACCTGATAATCTCTCAGGAATTTATTCTTTTTCTTATTCTCCACAGTTTTTTCAAAAATATCTATTTTCCGTTTGTTATTAGTATGATTTTAGCTCTTTTTATGTGTATTATTTTTTGAGATTTTTTGATTCATTTCTGGCTATATCCATTATTTGTTATATCAATCTAATCTATTATGTCTACCTTTGAATATGGGGCCTATTTTGACCCCTCCACAAAAAATCGAAATTTATCTATCTCAGAGGAACAACTTACATTAGAAGGGAATTTGGCAATAACTGACCCAAAGAAACTGTTTGAAAAACTGGAAAAACTTAGTAAAAAACAGTTACTTAACTGGCATGATAGCCATAACCTTGAGAGATATAAAAAATATCAGATCATCCCTAAAGGTTTGAGATTGGAGAAAACTCCAATTTTTGAAGATACAGAAATAGAACTGTTAACAGAATGGGAAACGGCTCTTGAAACCTGTTCTCAAACCTTTATCAACATCCTAATCAAGTATCGAAATAAAAAAGTAGATACTTTAACTGATCAGATTAAGGATATTAGAGAACGATTAAACATGTTCAGGGGTGATGTATATTATAAGGAATTAGATACTAATAACAAACGGAAAATAGATATTTTTGAAAAAACTGTGGAGAATAAGAAAAAGAATAAATTCCTGAGAGATTATCAGGTAAAGAAAGATCAGAATTCAGCCAGAAATGAAAATGAGGAACATGAAAATGATATGAATGCAGAGGAGGCAGGGCATAATAATATTGAAACACATGGGGAAGTTTTTGAACAACAATCGTTGGATGAATACATATATTCTCCTGATTATGCTGTAAATAGAGACTTTAACAGTTTTATCAAATTTAATGAAAAACAGAAAGAACTACAAACAAAGGGTAATTTGGTCCAGGATCTATATAGGAATCCGCATTATATTAAAAACACAAAAGGGAATGGTACTAATAATTTTAATAAATTAAAAGCAACCAACAGGAATTTCTACCAACATCCAAATATGGGTGCTATTCCCAAAAAAGGAACCCAATACACCAATGGTTACTATGGGTCCCATCATAGACGAAATAGTAACACAAATGAAAGAGTTGGAAAGGGTTTCCAATTGGGAAATAAATATGAACCTTTATCGGATGATTACTATCCCATTAGACAACATAATAAACAAAAAGGCAGAAAGATTAGTCAATCCCATCATCATTTTTTAGGGGGAAACCAAAGAAAACACTCACATCATACACCTCAAAGAAACATAAGGCAAGAAAAAGAATATTTAAATCACCCACCAATAGAATCACCACAGTGGAGGAGAGTCCCCCCAAAACAACAAAAAAGAAGATGGGAAGAAGAAAGAGAGGGTGTAGAGCAGGTAGAAAGGTACAATCCAAAAAGAACAAAATCAATAACACATTGACGACAAATGATGTTGGTTTTGTAAAAATCTTTAATCTCTCAAATAGGGTGTTTTCAGATAGGGAATTGGATATTCTGAAAAAAGGTTTATCCTTTGTACCTACCAAGGGCCCAAATTCCTTTGGTCTTTTCATAGATCTACATAAGTATATTAGAAAGTTAACTCTCAAGAGACACTTTGAAAAATCTAAGAAAGATAAAATTGCTCTTCTGGATCAAGCTGATCCAATTGGATTAGATGATCAAGATATAGAAGCCATATTGGCACTTGAAAGTTTATCTGAGGCTAACATACCTCTGGATATAACAAACTCAAATAGGGTGTCAGAACAAAATATGGATATTTGTTTATCATATGGGGCTCATACCGAGTTTAAACCACCATCTACCTTTTTCCCGATACACTCAAGGGGAAATTTTATCCCAGTCTTTGCAAATTTAGTAGAAGAAGAATTAACTAATTTATGTCAAGACTACAAGATAAAGAATGATAATTTGTCTTTAAAAGACAAACAAACTCTTGAGAGTCTTAAACAAGACAAAGAGATAGTTATAAGGGAGGCGGACAAGGGAGGCAGTATTGTGGTCCAAAATAGAACTGAATATATGTTGGAGGCATACAAGCTTTTGAATGATACTACAATATATAAAAAAATAGATTCAGATCCTACTGATGTATTCCTTAGGGAATACAGATCACTGCTTAATAAAGCCAAACACCACAAAATATTAAATGATAACGAATGGAAATTTCTGGATCAGAAATATCCAAGATTGGCAACATTCTATCATCTGCCTAAAATACACAAACACGCTACTTGTCCACCGGGTAGACCTATTGTGTCCGGAATTGGTTCATTAACAACGAAACTTTCAGAATATGTGGACACTTATTTACAGCCCTTGGTTCCTCTCATGAAATCTTATTTAAGGGATACACCTCATACCCTGCAAAAAGTTACTAATATAAAATGGGAACCACATTATAAATGGGTCTCTCTTGATGTTAGTGCCTTGTATACCAATATACCCCATATCCTAGGTATAAAGGCAATTGAGTTTTGGCTGGACTCATTAACTACACTTGACAACAATCGTAAGGCTTTCATTTTGGAATCAATTAAATTTATATTAGAAAGAAATTACTTTTGTTTCAATGAGGAATTTTTCTTACAGGTAAGCGGAACGGCAATGGGCACCAAATTTGCCCCCAGTTTCGCGAACCTTTATATGGGATTCTGGGAGGAACAACAAATATGGGTAAACAACCCTTATTCGGAATGTATTGTCACTTGGATGAGATTTATTGACGATATTTTACTTATTTGGAGGGGTGACAATGATTCTCTAAAAAATTTCATGATGTATATTAATAACAATGAATACAATCTCAAATTTACAGATAAAATAAACAGTAGCGAGATTGAATTTCTAGATCTTGTCCTCTATCATCAGGATGGTAAAATCCTGAGTAAATTATACAAAAAACCGACAGACAGCAATGGATATTTAAACGCAAAGAGCTGTCATAATCCAAGTTGGATTAAT
>NC_069508.1:92993411-93030911 GCF_027579735.1 Bombina bombina | reverse complement strand
AAATTTTGTGCGACAATTCACGCAACTTTTTACTGTATATGTCTTATTTGTGGTGGCGGAGGAAAAGACATTGCCTCTTTGAATAAAGCTGCAAGGGATGCATGCATTGTAACCACACTTGTACATGCCCCTAGTTTGCAGCCACAAGCTTGTTGTGGTTTTATCCTTAGGTAAAGCACTGGGGGAAATAATATTTCCTATAGTGCAACCTTTCCTGTAGGAAAACCTACATCCTTTGTCGATGAAAGGAACCAATCCCTCATCTGCCTTAAGCATAGGTAAATGTTTACGAATGATCTTACAGATGTTATCATAGTCAGATGAATATTGAGTAACAAAGGTAACCCGATCACTAGTGGGATTGGTCCTTTTGGGTTTATTTGTCAACAAAGTTTTCCTGTCCAAACTATCCACTTCATTTTTTGCCTTTTGAATGGCTGTGTTTTGGTAACCTCTACTCCTGAGTCTGTGAGTAAGGTCTTCACTTTGTATAGCACAATCTTGTTTGTCAGAACAATTCCTTTTTATTCTAATATACTGTCCCTTTGCTATGGCATAGGGAACATTTAGTGGGTGGTTGCTTCTACCATGTAGGAGTGTATTGCCTGATATAGGCTTTCTAAAAATTTGTGTTTTTACATTGTTAGTACCGACCGGATTGCTTAGCTGAACATCTAGAAAATTTATAGATGTTTTGTTTGTTTCAAAAGTGAATTTGAGACCCCATTCATTTTCATTTAGATATCCAATGAACTCTTCAATGAGTGTGGGCTGACCAATCCAGATCAACAGTAGATCGTCTATAAAGCGATTGTAGCTTTTGATATACCGAAGGAAAGGATTCTGTTCCCCATATATCATGCTAAGTTCGAACCAACCCATTACTAAATTTGCATATGAGGGCGCAAATTTCGCCCCCATTGCTGTTCCTTGCAACTGGAGATAAAAGGAATCATCAAATTTAAAATAATTATGTGTTAATAAAAATTGCAACACATCCAAGATAAATTGAATTTTCCAAATTGCTTCAGCGAACCAATATAATCTTTACATGGTTTATTTTTGTATATTGTAATCTGTCTGTATAGATTTATTCACTTATATATATATATATACTTGTTGATTCAATTGAATGTAAACTAGCTGCCACATATATGGTATATTTTCATTAAATATTAATTTTGTTGGGATTTATATGCCACCTATATATGTTAAATCCATATATCTGTGCAGCAATCATGTTTTTATCCAACAGCATTGTTATTTGGGTTCTCTTATTGTTTAAGTATATTATCACTTGTTACCTGTTAGCAATTAATGACAACCAATAGTTACTCACTACTGCTTTTAAATACTGGCGGTTTTCACTAAGAAAATTATGTCTATGAGTAAGGCCGTGTGCCGAAACATGTTAGACTTTTTTCGTTTGAGTACTGTCAATTTTTAACATTGACCAATAAATTGGACGTTTTAATTTAACTCAAGACCGTATCCGGCTTTTTTTCTCTTTTTGTATCTGTTTCGTTAACCCTTGCAAAAGCCAGGTCTTGTAGCGAACTTTCTGATTCCTGGTAAATATCAGGGATATTTGCATTTGTTCCCCGGACTGGGATTTTCGAAGTTGCCCTAGAAGGATTGGCCGAGCGGTGGAGCTACGTCACAGACGAGCACGGATTGGCTGGTATCGACTAAGGGGCGTGACAGGAAGTGCAGCCACGCCAGAGAGCGGACGCAAGGAGTGGATATTGCAAGAATTCACCGGTCTTCCAGAGGTGCAGCGGTGGCCGTGCCGTATGGTAAAGTTACCGGAGAATCATAAGTTAAACCCTCCATTCATTTATCTGCTGTAAAGAATCCTGTGAATCCTTACCCCTGTTGATCCACGATGTCTTTCCATTTCCCCACCGAGCTCAGGCATACTTCATTGAGGTCTTCAGAGTGACTGTTTGTCACGGCAGGAAACCACAATTCAGCCTTGATGTTTTTCTCTGTGTTTTCTACCATTACAAGCGGAAGGGAAGCTTGTCTTACATCTATGACTGTTTTTTGTGTTGATTTTCTGCATACTTTTTCCTAGCAGCTGGGACTTTGGACTTTATGTTCGTTTTGCATACATATATATTCATATATATTTTTTTCAGTCCAGAGGTCTATATCCAATAAGGAGAACTCCAACCACATACTGTTTTTTGAATCAATATGGTTATTTAATCGTAGATGCTATCCAATTTTTTGCTCTAACCACCAACTCCATCTCTTTTTTCGTTTGTCTGGTTTTATTCATTGTATTTGAAAAATATCTAAAAGTACTGTTATAACATTTTTTGGTTTTGCTTCAACTTTCACATAGGTATATAAGTTTATTTGCGTACACATTTGTGATATTTTCTGTTCTGGCTCTAGTTTTCACAAGTACACAGACATACAAGTGTGCATATTCATTTTTTCTTCCATTTTTTTTTTTTTAGCATTATTGAAAAGTTACTATACAACTCACCTGTTTCCTATTTGTCCTATTAGAAAATAGGTGTGTGTTCCTATTGCTTTAACACAGAGTTTCATTTTGTTTATTTTCTAAAACACAGGTATAACTGTTCCCAGCTTTTAGAAAGAAAACAAGTATTTTTTGCTCTTTAATTCTCCACTATAAACATTAATGTGAACATTTTCTAATTTGCAATAGGATACTTTAGTACTTTAAAATTTATAATATAGCAGCACATATATACACTTGTTGTTTGTTATTTGCATATTAATCTCCATCTGAATGAGTTCAATTGTTGACACCATTTCTTGATATATACAGCCACTTCCGAGTGAAGCTCCATCCTCAGCTTTCAAATATGGAAGCAGCATCAGGCTTTGACATGGACCAACAATTCTACTCACTCACCACTATTGACAATTTAGATCAATTAGAAAAAGATTTCGAAAATATTTTTTGTGAAAATTACAGTGTGAACCCTTTAAGTGACAAATTCCAATCTATGGAAAATTTAATGAAAAGGGAATTGAGGTTAAAATGGGACAAATGGACCCTGGATCGCTATATAAGGTTACAAATGGTTCCCAGGGGCCTTAGAATTAAGAAATTTCCCACTTTCTCTGTAGATGATCAGGCTTTCATTAAAAAATGGAATGATTCTCTCTCTGACTGCTCTTTCAAATTGATGGGACTTATCATTGAATACAAAGATGCCCAACTTCGAGCGGTCAGAGATCAAATCATTCTCTTACAACAAGAATTGGATTTAAACACGTTAGAAAAAAACTATAAAGAACTGGACAATATTTTAAATGACAGTATAGCGCAACTAAAAAAGGAGTTAGTGCAATCAAAACACGAAAAATACATGAGAGATCAAATGGATTATAGTCAAAATAAGGTTTATATTTGGCAAAGACAAAATAGAAATCGCTCTAGGGAACGCAAACGTAGATGGAGGTCCAACAGAGTAAATCAAAATAAAAAAGACACTTGGAGTGGTTCAGATTCAGGTGATGCCAGCAACTCAGATCATAGTAATCCTGACAATGAAGCCTATCAGGCTCAGGGGGCACAACCTAAATCTATACTAAAAAACTCCAAGGATCAGACATTAAAAACTGTATCCTTTACTTCAAAGGAAGTTGAGCATCCCACAACGTCAAATAAATATCAAACTGCATTAGAACAGACAGGTTCACAGAAAGAACAAACCGACAGTAATATACTGGATCAGGTTTTTCAGATTACCCCAATGAACCATGTAAATCGAGGGCGAGGGGCAAATACAAGGGGAAATCCAAATTTAAGACAACAACCCAGGTATACAACAAGGAGAGTGAGGGGTCAAAACAAATATCAGATTTGATGGGTGATACATGTATTTCAAATGGAAATGTTTTGAATCTAATGGATGAGTCTATTGACTCCACTTATGATGTCATCAATCTCACCAATTACAAATTGAATAAGGATGAGATCAAAGTACTCGGTTATGGACTAGGTTATGTCCCTACCACTAGGTTTAATTTGTTCCAAACCTTGGTAGATATAAATAAATTCATTCGAGCACTTACATTGAAAAAACATTTTTATTTCTCACAAGAGATTGGTGAACAGATTGACAACAGAACTGACCATTATGGTAGTTCACCTGAGAATATTCCAAATACTCTGAGTTTTGATTTTTCTGAAGTCAGGGATATCCAGGCTCTTATGTCATTGAATGAAGAGAATGCTGAACTAAATTTGGGCACATGCAATGCCCATATTGGGTTTAAACCAAAATCTACGTTTTATCCTTTACAAACAAGGGGGGACACATTGGTTGCTTTCCAAAAAAGAATTGAGAAAGACCTGATTGATCTTGCCAAAAAACCCTTAAAAAGTAAACCCAATCTCACCAAACAAGAGAGAACTGCTTTGACTTCATTAAAGTTGTTACGGTTACCCTTAGTCTCGCTGAGAGATGGACCGCTTAGTAGCCTGGATCCCTATTGCTAAAGAGGGGAGAAGCTGCTTTCCATAGTATTCTATATGAGTCTCGCAAATATAGAATAATCTCCCTTAGCTGCAGTACAGCTAGGATACCCTTCTGCCCACAAAAACGAGTCAACGCTGCGATTGAGGGTCAAACAAGAACTCAGGACTGGGATGCCCAGCCTGCTTTTTATTAAGGTTACATGCACACAGGGCACTCCCAGGGGGAGAGGGGGGGGAAGCACAAAATCCCCCATCACACATTTAGATAGAGAGCACTGTCCTTTGACAGGCCACAATAGGATTACAGTACTTAAGATAACAAGTTTACAAGTTCATCTTATCAATTAGCAGTCTGGCTCCAGAGGTGATTAGACAATAGTTTCTAAAAGCTGAAAAAAAAGAGTTAACTCTTTATGAAATGAAACTTGTTACAGTTTTCTTGGAGCCCTTCTTAGGCGCTGGCTTGCTGGTTCAGGCATTGCTGCTGGGAAATAAGCTCTTCACAACAAAATAACTAATGCTTCTGTAACATTGCTCCCTTTCTGTGGAACACTCTGGCAGACACGGTCTGACCCCTTTTCGGGGCAGACTAAGGCTGTCCAGACCGCTGGTTATGCGGGGCTGAGGTCGGTTTGTCTGGACAACCCGTCGGCGTTGCCATTCTGTTTCCCAGGTCTGTAAGTAATGGTGAAATTGAAGGTTTGCAACGATAAGCTCCAACGTAATAGCCTGCCGTTATCTCCAGAGACCCGGTTCAGCCACACCAACGGGTTATGGTCGGTGACCAGAGTGAACTCCTGACCATATAAATAGGGAGTCAATTTCTTTAATGCCCACACCAAAGCCAAACACTCCTTTTCGACCGCTGCATAGCTGACTTCGCGGGGCAGGAGCTTCCGGCTGATGTAGGCAACTGGATGCTCCCCTCCATCTTCGCCTACTTGGCTGAGGACGGCTCCCAGCCCGAACATGGAAGCATCGGTATGGACGATAAAACGTTTGTTAAGGGCTGGGGCCGCCAAGACAGGAGCGTTAATTAGAGCATTTTTGAGAGCCTGGAAAGCCGTTTCACAGTGGGGAGACCACAGGACCTGTCGAGGTAAGTTCTTCTTGGTCAAGTCAGTCAGGGGTTTGGCAAGTGTGCTGTAGTCTGGTACGAACCGTCTATAGTACCCTGCCGTGCCCAGGAAGGCTAGGACCTGAGTCTTAGTGATGGGGGTGGGCCAATTGGCGACAGCTTCTATTTTGGCCGGCTCTGGTCGCTGCTTTCCACACCCCACCCGGTGACCCAGGTACTGTACCTCGGCCATCCCAAAGTGGCATTTTTCTGGCTTCAGAGTCAGGCCAGCAGCCCGGATCTGATCCAGAACCATTCCCACATGAGCTAAGTGGTCCTCCCAGGACTCACTGTGGATCGCTATGTCGTCCAGGTAGGCGCAAGCAAAACTCTGGAAGCCATCCAGGAGCCTATCCACCAAGCGCTGGAATGTAGCTGGGGCATTCTTCATCCCAAACGGCATTACCCTAAACTGATATAAGCCGAATGGGGTGACGAATGCCGACTTGGGGATAGCCTCCGGGGCCAGGGGAATCTGCCAGTAACCTTTGCAGAGGTCAATAGTGGTCAGGTAATTTCCCCTGGCTATACGATCGAGTAGCTCGTCTACCCTGGGCATAGGGTAAGCGTCCGTCACGGTATTTTCATTGAGCCTCCGATAGTCTACGCAGAACCGGGTGGTCCCATCTTTCTTGGGCACCAAGACAACTGGGGAGGCCCAGGGACTATCGGAGGGCTCAATTACCCTGAGCTGGAGCATCTCATCGATCTCCTTCTTCATTCCTGTCCTAACTGCTTCGGGGATTCGGTACGGAGCCTGGCGCAAGGGAGCTTGTCCCGGAGTATCTACCTGGTGGGTGGTTAAAGTAGTGTACCCTGGCTTCGGGGAGAAGGTGAGGTGTTTGGACTGGAGGAGTTGGTTGAGCTGCTCCCTTTCAGTGGGGCTAAGTCGGTCCCCTATCTGAACCTGCGCCACTATACCTGTGGGGAGGCTCTTTTCTAATAGGTCTGGAATGGGTAAACTGTCGGGGTCTTCCTGAGGGGAACAACATACGGCCGTCACGTTCTCTGGTCGCTCAAAATATTCCTTGAGCATGTTTACATGGAATGTCTTTCTAAGATTGTTGTCGTGGCAGCTAGCTATCACATAAGTGGTGTCTCCCCTTTTCTCTACGATCTGGTAGGGACCCTGCCAGGACGCCTGCAATTTGTCTGTCTTCACCGGCTTAAGTACTAACACCTTTTGTCCTATGGTGAAGATTCTCTTTCGGGCCCCCCGATCGTACCATACTTTCTGTCTTCTCTGGGCCGACTGGAGATTAGCCCGCACGGATTTGGCTAATTGCTCCATTCGGTCCCTGAGTTCCAGCACGTATGGCACAATTGGGACACCGTCAGCCTCCATCTCTCCCTCCCAGTGCTCCCGGATCAGGTTTAGGGGTCCCCGTACCTTTCTTCCGTAGAGCAACTCGAAGGGAGAGAACCCTGTCGTTTCCTGGGGCACCTCCCGATAAGCAAATAGGAGGTGCGGCAGGAAGCGTTCCCAGTCTCGGTATTCCTGAGTGAACGTCTTGAGCATTTGCTTGAGGGTCCCATTGAACCTCTCACACAGCCCGTTCGTCTGGGGGTGGTATGGGGAGCTTAGGAGGGACTTAATTTTGCAAACCTGCCAGAGTTGTTGGGTCAATTCAGCCGTAAATTGGGTGCCTTGGTCGGATAGGATTTCTTTTGGAAATCCTACCCGGGAGAACACCTGTACTAGTGCATTCGCTACCGTATCCGCTTGTATGTTGGATAGGGCGACAGCCTCTGGGTACCTGGTAGCGTAGTCCACTACGGTAAGAATGTAGCGCTTACCGGAGGGACTAGGGGTAGCCAGTGGTCCCACTAGGTCAATAGCAACCCGGCTGAAGGGTTCCTCTACAATGGGCATATTTACTAGCTGGGCTTTAGGGTGATCGCCTCGCCTTCCTACTCGTTGACACACATCGCAGGTGTTACAGTAAGTTCTAACGTCAGCGTGCACCCCTGGCCAAAAGAACGTGTGAGTAATGCGGTGTAGGGTACGGGTAACGGCTAGGTGGCCTGCTAAGGGGATGTCGTGGCCTATTTTGAGGATTTCTTGACGGTATTTGTGGGGCACTACCAGCTGTCGCCTACGCTGTCCCCTTTTCTCTGTCCAGCGGTATAGTTTCCCTTTTTCCCATAAGAATGTTTCGTTATCTGCCCCGCCCCCTCCGGTCTCTGCTCGTTCCCGGTACTTTTGTAAGGTCGGGTCAGTCTTAGACTCTGCCTCGAAAGCATCTGGGGTGTCCCAGGGTATGGGGCCTAACCTGTCAGGCAAGGTCGGGGTAGGTCTTACCTGTGTCTCCCGCACTGGTGAGAGCTCTCGCTCCGTCCGGGCTTGGGCCCGTGTAGTCACTGGGTCCGCCTCGTTGTTGCATACTGGAGCATAGGCAGAAGTCATGGGGCCCAAATCGTTGCCCAGTAGTACTTCGGCAGGTAAATTATCCATTAGGCCCACGTTCACAGCCCCCTTTCCCGCTCCCCAATCAAGATGTACTTTAGCTGTTGGAATTTTGTACACATCCCCCCCCGCCACTCTAACGGCCACAGTCTGTCCGGATCGCTTGTGCTCTGGCACCAAATGACTCTGTACCAGCGTGATAGTAGCCCCTGTGTCTCGCAATCCCTCGGTAGATCGCCCCTCGAGCCATACCCTCTGCCGATGGTGCTGGCGGTTATCTGAGGCAGCATATACAGGGTCTGCCTCGTGAAGCGGCCCCACATATCCCTCCATAGGGGCCTCTTGGTTAACACAGAGGGCCCGGGCCGGACGATAGGACCCAGAGGGGTAATTGTAATTCCTGGGTGTCTGGTGCGTATTAAGGGGGCAGCTAGCCATGAAATGCCCTGGTTGCTTGCATCGGTGGCAAGTCGGTCTGGGACGCTCAGAGCTGTTATTGGGTGGTCCTGAGTGTCGGACGGGCCCTGTGGGCACCGGGGCTCGGAATTCAGCACGAGGGGGTGTACGGTAAACCTCTCTGGGTTCGACCCGTGCTGGAGCTCGGTAGTTCATGGGTTCGTGAAGACGGGAGTCATAATGTTCATCGGCCAATTTGGCTGCTTCTTCTAAGGTAGAAGGCCGCCTGTCTCGCAGCCATTCCTTCCCTTGCTGTTCCATGCCATTATAAAAATGTTCTAAGAGAAACAATTGTAAAATTTCCTCCCCAGTCACCGCTTTACATCCGCTCAGCCAGTGATTTGCCGCTCTCCGCATTCGGTGCGCCCATTCCATATGGGTATCGTTAGGCTTCTTTTCCGTGCCCCGAAACTGTCGGCGATACGTGTCCGGAGTTACAGCGTACCGTCGCAACAGTGTCTCCTTAACTAGCTCATACTGTGTCACTTCCTCAGCACCCAGAGTACGAAAGGCTTCCAGGGCTCGCCCGGATAGTTTCCCAGACAATATCGTGGGCCACTCTCTGTTGGGAATCTGGTGCAGGGCACATTGCCTTTCGAAGTCCGCCAAATATTCATCAATCCCTGTCTCGCTCTCTAGGAAGGGTCGAAATGCCGCATAGGGTATCTTGGGCCTCCCAGCATTTTCGACAGGGATGATTACCTGCGGGGCTTCAGCATTGCGGTGTGCGTTCGCTAGGTTGAGTTTGTGGGCTCGAGTCTCTCGTATATCCTCGTCCGCCTCCGCCATCAACTGCTGTACCAATTCCATGGAGGGGTTCGGCCCGTATAATGAGAGCCTTTCCCGAACAATCCTGGTTTTTTCGTCACTAATCGTGGTCGGTGTTTCCGCCATTGTGAAGCTCTGATCCAGTTCGGTCAATTCTGCGATCAGCTCTCTCCTCGGCCGGTTGCTGGCGTACCCCCCTCTGCTTTCAAGTAAATCCTTTAGGGTTGTACGCTTCAATTTTTCGTAAGCGCTCTCCATCCGTTCTGTACCTCTCCTAGGAAATCCAGGAAAATCCCGCCGCTGCCGCCAAATGTTACGGTTACCCTTAGTCTCGCTGAGAGATGGACCGCTTAGTAGCCTGGATCCCTATTGCTAAAGAGGGGAGAAGCTGCTTTCCATAGTATTCTATATGAGTCTCGCAAATATAGAATAATCTCCCTTAGCTGCAGTACAGCTAGGATACCCTTCTGCCCACAAAAACGAGTCAACGCTGCGATTGAGGGTCAAACAAGAACTCAGGACTGGGATGCCCAGCCTGCTTTTTATTAAGGTTACATGCACACAGGGCACTCCCAGGGGGAGAGGGGGGGGAAGCACAAAATCCCCCATCACACATTTAGATAGAGAGCACTGTCCTTTGACAGGCCACAATAGGATTACAGTACTTAAGATAACAAGTTTACAAGTTCATCTTATCAATTAGCAGTCTGGCTCCAGAGGTGATTAGACAATAGTTTCTAAAAGCTGAAAAAAAAGAGTTAACTCTTTATGAAATGAAACTTGTTACAGTTTTCTTGGAGCCCTTCTTAGGCGCTGGCTTGCTGGTTCAGGCATTGCTGCTGGGAAATAAGCTCTTCACAACAAAATAACTAATGCTTCTGTAACAAAAGTCAAACTCAGATTTGGTGATCAAGAACGCCGATAAAGGTGGAAGTGTTGTCATCTGGGACTTAAAATCATATAAAGGGGAGATTATGAGGCAGCTTAATAATCCTACTGATTACAAGGTTTTACCTTGTGATCCTGTACACAAATTTAAAAAGGACCTCATCTCCCTTTTGGATGATGGCCTCATGTTTGGCCACATTGACGACAAAACTTTTGATTTTTTGTCCGTTGACAATCCCATTACCCCTATTATACATGTTTTGCCCAAGGTGCACAAAAGCACTGTGAATGTAAAAGGTAGACCGATTGTGTCTGGTATTGGTTCGCTTTGCGAACCACTATCGGAATGGCTGGACAGCATATTGCAGCCACTTGTTGTTTCCTTACCAAGCTTTTTGAAAGATACCAAACATGTGCTTCAAATTTTTGATGGCTTTATATGGCAAGAAGAATTTTCTTGGCTAACAGTAGACGTTGTAGCTTTATACTCATCTATCCCCCATACTATGGGGATCCTTGCTGTTAAATTCTATTTGGAAAATAAAACAAATTATACTAAAGAATTTATTCAATTTATCTTGGATGTGTTGCAATTTTTATTAACACATAATTATTTTAAATTTGATGATTCCTTTTATCTCCAGTTGCAAGGAACAGCAATGGGGGCGAAATTTGCGCCCTCATATGCAAATTTAGTAATGGGTTGGTTCGAACTTAGCATGATATATGGGGAACAGAATCCTTTCCTTCGGTATATCAAAAGCTACAATCGCTTTATAGACGATCTACTGTTGATCTGGATTGGTCAGCCCACACTCATTGAAGAGTTCATTGGATATCTAAATGAAAATGAATGGGGTCTCAAATTCACTTTTGAAACAAACAAAACATCTATAAATTTTCTAGATGTTCAGCTAAGCAATCCGGTCGGTACTAACAATGTAAAAACACAAATTTTTAGAAAGCCTATATCAGGCAATACACTCCTACATGGTAGAAGCAACCACCCACTAAATGTTCCCTATGCCATAGCAAAGGGACAGTATATTAGAATAAAAAGGAATTGTTCTGACAAACAAGATTGTGCTATACAAAGTGAAGACCTTACTCACAGACTCAGGAGTAGAGGTTACCAAAACACAGCCATTCAAAAGGCAAAAAATGAAGTGGATAGTTTGGACAGGAAAACTTTGTTGACAAATAAACCCAAAAGGACCAATCCCACTAGTGATCGGGTTACCTTTGTTACTCAATATTCATCTGACTATGATAACATCTGTAAGATCATTCGTAAACATTTACCTATGCTTAAGGCAGATGAGGGATTGGTTCCTTTCATCGACAAAGGATGTAGGTTTTCCTACAGGAAAGGTTGCACTATAGGAAATATTATTTCCCCCAGTGCTTTACCTAAGGATAAAACCACAACAAGCTCGTGGCTGCAAACTAGGGGCATGTACAAGTGTGGTTACAATGCATGCATCCCTTGCAGCTTTATTCAAAGAGGCAATGTCTTTTCCTCCGCCACCACAAATAAGACATATACAGTAAAAGGTTGCGTGAATTGTCGCACAAAATTTGCAGTATATGTGATTTGGTGCACATGCACCCCAAAACAATATGTGGGATGCACTTCAAGGGAGGTTAGAGAACGCATCCGTCAACATCTATCGGATATTAAACGATCAGATCCTGTATCTGATATGGCTAAGCATTTCATTCAGATACATGCTAGCAGTAACACAACCTTTAGATGGATGGTCATTGACCACATACAGGCACAAAATAGAGGTGGCGATCGAAACAAGGCTGTCTTGAAAAAAGAAGCTTTTTGGATCTTCACTTTAAAATCGCGTATCCCTGATGGATATAATTCCATCAATGACATTATAAATTTTTGGGAATAATTCACCAGACATTATATGATCATGTATCAATCTGATAATTTGTTTAGGACAACCACAAATAGTATTCATTTTGTGAGGGGTTTATATATGCCCACAACATAATGTACTAAACCCCCACCCCACTATTCCATTTATATTAAACCAATTACAAAGTTTTCCCCTGAGCACACTTTTGAGTAACTCATATCCAAATTTGAATAATTTCTTTAATAAGCAATTAGTGTCTGTTGGTGTTTACATTAACAGGAGAATTGGTGCTGTTAAAACATATTTTCTAAGAACACAAGGTTCACCTTGTAATTAATCGTTTTGAATCAATGATATTCACCAAGCACCAAATTATTATTTCTCCTGTATGTGTTCACATCACCAATAGGAGTATTTGTACTTCTATAACACAATCTTCTTAATTTCATTTGCCTTTTTGTGCTCAATTATTATTAACATTGTTATTAACAACAGATTTAAATATATTTGAGACTATCATTAATATATACAAAAATTGTATGAAACAGAGGTGTTTTTCCAAAAGCCCATATATACAGTAGCCATTTAAAATTGTTTTAGGCTTATGTATTAATATTGTATGCATGATCACAAGTATGTGATTTTCCAAATTGCTTCAGCGAACCAATATAATCTTTACATGGTTTATTTTTGTATATTGTAATCTGTCTGTATAGATTTATTCACTTATATATATATACTTGTTGATTCAATTGAATGTAAACTAGCTGCCACATATATGGTATATTTTCATTAAATATTAATTTTGTTGGGATTTATATGCCACCTATATATGTTAAATCCATATATCTGTGCAGCAATCATGTTTTTATCCAACAGCATTGTTAGTTGGGTTCTCTTATTGTTTAAGTATATTATCACTTGTTACCTGTTAGCAATTAATGACAACCAATAGTTACTCACTACTGCTTTTAAATACTGGCGGTTTTCACTAAGAAAATTATGTCTATGAGTAAGGCCGTGTGCCGAAACATGTTAGACTTTTTTCGTTTGAGTACTGTCAATTTTTAACATTGACCAATAAATTGGACGTTTTAATTTAACTCAAGACCGTATTCGGCTTTTTTTCTCTTTTTGTATCTATATATATATATATATATATATATATATATATATATATATATATATATACATACATATACACACACACACAGCCATGTTAGTTTAGAGATTTAGATATCAAAATAACAAGAGTATTGCATTGAGCAACAATACTTTTTTTATTGGACTAATTATACATTTATAAGTTGACAAGCTTTCTTACCCGTTTGTTCAATTTTATATTTAAACTATAATAAAGATAATATACTTTAAAAAAAAAAAAAAAATTAAGAAATCCTTCTCGACTTCTAAGTGGCTTGGATCAACAAGCTACAATACGGTCAATACTGATTGTTATATCCTGTATATGCTACTGTGCCAAATAAAGCATCTAGCCCTTGTTTAAAATCATCTCCTGAATTTGCTAATACAACTTCATTAAGCAGAGAATTCTATGGGGTAGATTTACCATAGTGAATCATGTCCGCTCGACAGCGCTTAAAGCCGACAGTGTACGCTGTTGGCATTTAAGGGACACTCAAGTCAAAATAAACTTTTATGATTCAGATAGAGCATGCAGTTTGAAGACAATTTCCTCTTTTTCCATTATCAAATTTTGCACAGTCTTTTTATATGCACACTTTTTGGGGAACAAGATCCTACTGAGCATGTGCACAAGCTCACAGGGTATACGTATACTAGTCTGTGATTGGCTGATGTCTGTCACATGATACAGGGGGCTGGAAAATGAGCTAAAAAATTAATTTGTCAGAATAAAATCTGCTGCATATTTGAAATTCAGAGTAGGTGTTATTGTATTGTCTTTTTAGTATGCACTTGTTAATTATGTAATTCTACAGCATTGAGTGGTCCTATAATAGCACAGGCATTACTAGTGAAATGCTTGTGCAATGCCGCCCCCTGTTCACTGGCAGTCAAACGGCCGCTAGAAGGGGCTGTCAATCATCTCGATCATATCGGATCGGGATGATTTCAATCTGCCACCTAAAAGGTGGTGGACAGGTTAAGGAGACCGCTGCTTCTTAACTTCCGTTTCAGGCGAACCCGAAATAATGGGCCTCCGAAGCAGCATCCGCTGCTTAATAAAAGGAGCCCTATATCTTTATTTTCGCACTGTAAAGAAGCCCTTACACTGCTGTAGGTGTTCCCCAAGTATCTTATCCTTTGTACATTCCTACTGATGAACAGGTCAGCTGGGAATTGTTTATATGGGCCCAGTATATATTTATTTGCAGAATGTAATCGTATCCCCTCGGAGATGCTTCTTTCCCATTGTAAATAATTGCAATCTTTATGGTCTTTCTTCATAATGTAAATCTTCCATTCCCCTTATCAATTTTGTCAGCCTCCTCTTCCACTTTTTCCAGTTTTATAAAGGTACTTCTTAAAAACTAGAGCCAATAATTCAACTTCATATTCAAGGTGGGGTCGTAACATCGATTTTAATTCTAATAGTGTGGTCCTGCTTATATCTTCTACTAGTGCTCCTGTTAAGAGTTAGGGCCTTTGAAGGATATTAGATTAAAGGGATAGTCTAATCAAAATTAAACTTTCAAGATTCAGTTAGAGCATGCAATTTAAAAAAAAAAAACATGCCCTTTATCAAATTAGTTTTGTACTCTGTATTCTTTGTTAAAAGCTAAACATAGGTAGGTTCATATGCTAATATCTAAGCCTTTGAAGGCCGCCTCTTATCTCAGTACATGTTGACAGTTTTTCCCAGCTAGACAGGGCTAGTTCATGTGTTCCATGCAGATAACATTATCCTCACTCCCTTGGAGATATGTATGAGTCTGCACTGATTGGCTAAAATACAAATCTGTCAAAAGAACTGCAATAAGGGGGCAGTCTGCAGAGCCTTAGATACAAGATAATCACAGGGGCAAAAAGTATAAACTGTGTTGGCTATGCAAAACTGGGGAATGGGTAATAAAATTATTATCTTTTTAAACAATAACAATTCTGGAGTAGACTGCCTCTTTAAATATGTTTTGTAATTATGTCAAACTCAAGCATCTTACTGGTTCATTAGTAAACAGGACTAGCTAAACACATCAGGTTAACCAATGACAAGAGGCATATATGTACAGCCACCAATCAGCAACTAGCTTTCGCTTATGCATAGCTACTTATGAACCTAGCAACGTACAAAGATACCAAGAGATTAAAAAAAAATGTGATAATAGAAGTAAATTAGAAAATTGTTTAACATTGCATGCACTATCATGACCATTCAATTTCGATTTTACTGTTCTTTTTAAGTTACAGCCATTGACAGAGAGATGCTAAGCTTAAAGGGACACTCAATCAAAATTAAACTTTCATTATTCCGATAGAGCATGCCATTTTAAACAGCTTTCCAATTTACTTCCATTAACAAAATGTGCACAGTCTTTTTATATTTAAACTTTTTGGGTCACCAGCTCCTACTGAGCATGTGCAAGAATAAGTGTGTATGCGTTTGTGAATGGCTGATGGCTGTCACATGGTACGTGTATGCATTTGTAATTGGCTGATGGCTGTCACATGGTACAGGGAGAGTGGAAAAAGACATAACTTTTAAAATTGTCAGGAAAAAAAATCTACTACTCATTTGAAGTTCAAACTAAGTGCTTTTGCATTGTCTTGTTATCTTGCATTTGTTGATTAAAGGACCAGTCAACACAGTAGATTTGCATAAACACCTCACAACGGCCCAATCCAGTGCTAACCTCAGCTTTCCTTACTGTCTTTTAATAATGAGGTTAATTACAATTCTTTAGAGAAGCTTAACAAATGATTTATCTTCAAGGAAGGAACTCAACCTTAATATTTGCTAATTGCACAATCAATGGTGTTTTAGCGAACTGAAGCAATTCGAGGATAAGTTCTTCTAATTATTGAAAACCTTTCCTAGATCCAAATAGTAGCTAAGTTAAATAATTCTAAGGACATATTACATCACACACTCAAGAAATATTTTTCACCCATAGAAAGACCAGGCAGACCTAAAGTGACCACACCATTAGAAGACCAACATATCAAGTTAACATCATTACAGAATAGAAGGGACTATGCATCCACAATTTAAGCCCGGCTGAACAAAGATCATTCAATCACAGTAAGTAAAAGCAAAGTCAAAGGTGAGGGGGCCGATTTATCAAGTGTCTGGCAGACATGATCCGCTGTAGCGATTATGTCCGCCAGACATCGATAAATGCCGACAACATACACTGTCGGCATCTATCATTGCACAAGCAGTTCTGATGAACTGCTTGTGCAATGCCGCCCCCTGCAGATTCACGGCCAATCGGGATTGATGTCCGCAGCCTCAGAGGCAGTGGACGCTGGAAACTCCTGTTTCCAGCAAGCCCGAAGGCACGCACGGAAACAGGGATGTATGGCCCCATTCGGGCCCGTGATAAATCAAGACTTTTGCAAGACTTGAAAAACGTCCTGTTTACTAACGAACCAAAAATGTTAATGTTGCTATCACAGAGTTTGTGTAAGTAGACAGAACCTGAGAAGGTAATACCACAGTCTATAAAAAGCTGCAGTTAAATATAGTACAGCAATTATTCCAGTGTGGCGATGCCTATTCTTGAGTTGGTCCTAAATAAAACCAAATCTGTACCAGGTGTATCTGAAGCCCAGGGAGGAGCAAGGAGGAGCAAGGAATGCTTACTTGCATTCATTGTACCTTAAACCCGCTTAATCTTTAGGAAAGGTTTGAAAATGAAAAAGGCAGAACACACTGTGACATCTATAGTCACTCTCTGTGATACTCTAAAGGAGTGCTGGAATAATGTGAATAGTAAAATTCTGCACAAAATGATAGAATCAGTGCCAGACAGAGTTAAAACAGTTATTAAAAGTAGACACACATGCAATTGGGACACTATTATGCACCCACCAATGAAGGTAACAATTTATCAGGCCACTAATGATATATGAAAAATTGTGCCTTACGCAACCATTACCTAGAAACTTTATCTCGATAGTATAGTGGCTTCTGCTATTCCCAAACTTAGATACTCTCCCATCATACACCAGAAAGTGGGCCTCATTTAAAAAAAAAATCTCTTTGAACACTAAAGAGTGGCATAAAAAAATTTAAATCATAAAAAAGCTTTGATATCAGCACAAGAAACAAATGATCGGTTCTTAACTAGATGGTACCTCACACTGAACAAATTCCAAAGCGTTTATAAATGCACTGATGAAAAAATGCTGGAGCGGTAGCGGAGAAGGAGGCACGCTACTTCATATCTGGTACAGATGAGAGAAACTAGGGGGTTTCTGGTCTTAAAGGGACAGTATACTATACAATTGTTTTTCCCTTTATGTGTTTCCAATTACTTTTTTTTACCAGCGGCAGAGTATAAAATGTATGAGATTTGCTTTTAAGGTTTATTTGTCTATATAAAATTGTATCTTATATCTGTCCATAAACCAATCACCAATACTTGGAGAGAACAATGGAAGATTAACATTTTATTACCTTATCTGTTCTATACCCCACTGGGAGTCTAATTTCTTCTACTGGCTGTGTTTTACACAGCTTGGCCTTAAGGCCATAAACTTTCAAGATAGGTGGGTAGGTATACCACAGGCAGTGGCGTCACTAGGGTTGGTGTCACCCGGTGCGGTAAGTTATGGTGTCACCCCCCCCCCCCCCCCGGAAAGCAGACACACACAAAAACACAGGCACACACACATACAAACACTCAGACACACTTAAAAACATACTCAGATGCACACAGAAACACTCGGAAACACACTCAGACACACACACACAAAAACTCAGACAAACACTTACAAAATATGTAAACTGCACTGCATTAATTATGAAGCTCATGCCTAGAGCTGCTCCCTGGCTCAGCAGAGCATCAAATGAAAGATAAACAGAGCACTCTAAAATAAATCACTAAAGAAAAGGTTTAGGCGCAAACTATGAAAATTCTGCTCTCTGACTCTGTTCTAAGCCTGTCAGTGCACAGCCCCGGGCCGCGTGCCTACCGCTTCTTATGGCCAATCACCTCTGCACTCTGCCCACCCCCAGACCCCCGCCCACCCTCCTACCTGTTAAGTGTGCACTTAGTGTACCGTAACCGTAATGGTCTGGTGGGCATCATACGTGGCTCCTTCACTTTAAAGACAGTGTCAAACAGTCATGCGGTCAGGTGCCAGGCATCCCCTCATGATTTGCCAGTTCCCGTTTAGAGAGACAGCACAGCAGTGAGTGACTCCACTGCTCCACATGTCACTGAGCAGTGAGCACAGATAGGCAGGCAGGTTTAGGCTAGCAGCGCAACTTTGCAAGCCCCACGGCATGCCCACAACATTCATAGCGAAATTGGGCAGGGGAGAAGCAAAGTACAAACAAGCAAAAGCAGCCGGGAAAACTATTTGTTGAAATTGCAGCACTGGCTCAAGGGGCAAACAATTGTGTGTCTACAACTTCCCCAGTCCCACCAATGTTCCCAAATGCCAGCCCCTCTAATAAAAAAAAATCTATGCATCTCAACATTGTATTTCTTTGAATTTCAATAAAATAAAAAAAAAAAAAAAAAAAAAAATTTTTTTTTTTTTTTTTTTTTGGTGTCACCCCCTGGAGGGTGTCACCTGGGTGCGGCCCGCCCCCCCCCCTAGTGACGCCACTGACCACAGGCTAAATCAACTATTTCAAAAGCCAATATAAGGGTAATGGAAATATTTGAAAGCAATTAAATACACTCCAGCAGGTAAAGTGGATCATTGGGAACAAATTAAAGTGGAGAACATTTTTGAGTAAACTGTCCCTTAGTATTAGGCGAAATTGAGTGAAAAAATATACTGGTTCAGAGTAATCGTAATCTGTAATTTACTGTTACATGGACTACCAAAATTACATGGTAAAGATAAAAAAAAAAAAACTTGCTGCTCATTATGCTGAACAGTGCAAAAACTTTGATTCCCAGACTTTGGAGGTCCCTGGAGGTTCTAACAGGAGTCACTCTGAAACTGCAAATTACTTGTTCCTTGCAGTTAGAGAAATTCCATTATTCTTGTATTTGTATGATAGAAATGCATGAATACATACTTGAATTGTGTCATTGTTTTTTGAGAAACAACATATCTTGTCAATCAAAATAGTTTTTCATAAATAATGAAATAAAAGCAGATTGTGGTGTATATTTTTTTTAACCCTACTGTATACATATGTATCCTTGAGCACACTAAAATGGTTCCCTGCCTTTTGTCTCGGTCACTATATAAACAATATTTCATGCACCCAATGAAATGCTGCTATACAAAAAGCCTTAGGAGTAGATTTATGATGAGGCGAGCGGACATGATTCGCTATATCGAATCATGTCCGCTTGACCTCGCTAAATACCACCAGCATAAGTTAAGCTGTCTGCATTTAACATTGCAGCCCCCTGCTCACTCGCAGCCATTTAGCTGCTAGCAGGGGCCGTCAATCATCCCAATCTAATCAGATAGAGATGATTTCCATTCGCCACATAAAAGACAGCGTTTTCAGGAGGGGAACTGAAACGATGAGGCTTCGATGCAGCATCCGCTGCTTAAAGGGATAGTAAACCCCAAAATGTTATTTTATGATTCAGATAAAACATACAATTTTAAACAACTTTCCAATTTAATTTTATTATCAAATTTTCTTAATTCTCTTGTTATCCATTGCTGAAGGGACAGCATTACACAACTGTCAGGAAGCGTTAAGATCTGGATTTGCACAGATCCTAAAGGGACGCTGAACCCAAATTTTTTCTTTTGTGATTCAGATAGATCATGCAATTTTAAGCAACTTTCTAATTTACTCCTATTATCAAATTTTCTTCATTCTCTTGGTATCATTATTTTAAAAGCAAGAATGTAAGTTTAGATGCCGGACCATTTTTGGTTAACAACCTAGATTATTCTAGCTGATTGGTGGATAAATTCACCCACCAATAAGCAAGTGCTGTCCAGAGTACTGAACCAAAAATTGTCTGGCTCCTTAGCTTAGATGCCTTCTTTTTCAAATAAAGATAGCAAGAGAACGAAGAAAAATTGATAATAGGTGTAAATTAGAAAGTTGCATAAAATTGCACGCTCTATCTGAATCATGGAAAAAAAAATTTGAGTTCAGTATCCCTTTAATGTGGTGATCTTGCACCAGAATTGATCCGGTTCCAAAAAGAGACGAATAGCGCAAACTTCCGTATTAGGATCCTAACAAAGAATTCAAATTTAAACGTATAATGCATATCCCCTGACAGAGGTAGCTAACCCCAGAACAGACTGGGAGCAAAATTGATTATTGATTAACCATTAATAGTAAACAAAAAATTACTGTTACTCACAAAAGAATTAGCAAGAAAGAGAGGAGTCAATAAACAGTAAAGTCGAAATTAAACTTTCCAATTTACTTCTATTATCAAATGTGCTTAATTCTCTTGATATCCTTTGTTGAAGAGTAGGCTGAAGAGCAGCAACGCACTACTGAGAGCTAGCTGATCACATCGGGTTAACCAATGACAAGAGGCATATATGTACAGCCACCAATCAGCAACTAGCTTTTATTAATGCATTGCTACTCATGAATCTAGCAACGTACAAAGATACCAAGAGATGAAAAAAAATGTGATGATAGAAGTAAATTAGAAAATTGTTTAACATTGCATGCACTATCATGCTCATTCAATTTTGACTTTACTGTTCTTTAAGTTACAGCCATTGACAGAGAGATGCTAAGCTTAAACACCTCACAATGGCCCAATCCAGTGCTAACCTCAGCTTTCCTTACTGTCATTTAATAATGAGGTTAATTACAATGCTTTAGAGAAGCTTAACAAATGATTTATCTACAAGGAAGGAATTCAACCCTAATGTTTGCAAATTGCACAATCAATGGTGTTTTAGCAAACTGCTGTCTTTCTAGAAAACCACAGTAACGTACAGCGCTTACAAACTGCACTGGGTCAGGTGCATATCCCATGTCATAGACAGCACTCTCAGAATACTCCGAGTGCATTTTCTGGGACTCTCTGTCATAGTAAACTGGATATCCCCTGAAGCAGACAGCTGACCCAGACTAGACTATTACACAAACGTCACCAGTTTAATCCCAAATATGCAAACATCTGTAAGTAGCTGGCACTTTCACATACAAAAAGTGAGGCACTGCCAGCTAAATAGCTCTATACTTTACAGCATATTTAATATATACTCTGTGTGTATGTGTGTGTATGTGTGTTTATGTGTGTGTGTGTGTGTGTGTGTATGTGTGTGTGCATGTGTGTGTATGTGTGTTTATGTGTGTTTATGTGTGTGTGTGTGTGTGTGTGTGTGTGCTTATGTGTGTGTGTCTATGTGTGTGTATGTGTGTTTATGTGTGTGTGTATGTGTATGTGTGTGTATGTGTGTTTATGTGTGTGTGTGTGTGTGTGTATGTGTGTGTGTGTGTGTGTGTATGTGTATGTGTATGTGTGTTTATGTGTGTGTGTGTATGTGTATGTGTGTGTGTGTCTATGTGTGTGTGTTTATGTGTGTTTATGTGTGTTTATGTGTGTGTGTGTGTGTGTGTGTATGTCTGAGGAAGAGGTGAAGACCCCGAAAAAGTTTAGACGCAATAAAGCCACATTTATATAAATCCAGAAAATGCAATTGCCTTAATAATGGACTAAACAGAGTGTGTGTGTGTGTATATATATATATATATATATATATATATATATATATATATATATATATATATATATATATATATATATATATATATATATATATATATATATATATATATTTATATATATATATATATATATATATATACACACATATATCCAATTGCACGCTGACCGCAGCCCACTCTTTCAAATACTTGGGTATGTTGTTAAACCCTAATCTATCTTTTGGCCTCCACACAGAAAAAGTTGCATCTAAACTTTATCCAAAACTAGGTGCCCTATACAGAAACAAATCTTGCCTCAGCCCTACAGTAAAAAAAAAGCTTGTACAGCAAATGCTGATGCCTATCATGGATTATGGGGATGTAGTATACGCACCTGCACCGCAAACTCACCTTAATAAACTTAATACGTTGTATAACTCGTTCTGCCGCTTTGTGCTACAATGTAACTACAGGACCCACCATTGTGACATGCTAAAAGAACTAAACTGGCTGACGCTGGAATCCAGATGCACCCTTCATCTTTCCTGCCTTGTGTTTAAGAGCCTTTCTGGGAAGCTCCCACCCTACCTGGGGCCCGATTCGATATGCAGCGTCGCCCGCAAAAGCCGGCAACGCCAAATTTTGCGCTGGTTTGGTATCACATATACGGCGTAACATAGAAGTTACGCTCGTATATTTCTGCCTTCGGCCGTAGTTTTTTGGCCCATAGACAGGTATACCAAACCAGCGCAGTTTGGTATCCAATATACAGCGTAAGGACTTACGTGGCGAAAATTGAGAAATCCTACTCCATTTTCACCTTGCCACAAATTGCAGGCGTAGTAAGCCTTACGCTGTCTATTGGAGACCCGTAACTCCCTAAACTAGCTGCTAAATAAAACCTAATACCTAACGCATGCGCAATGTCTATCTACCTGTCAACCGCGAACTGCTAAATAAAACCTAACGCATGCGCAATGTCTATCTACCTGTCAACTGCGATCCCCCGCCGCAATCCCTAATAAAGTATTTAACCCCTAAACCACCGCTCCCGGACCCCGCCGCCACCTACATTAAATGTATAACCCCCTAATGTGAGCCCCTACACTGCCGCCACCTACATTACCTACCCCCTAATGTGAGCTCCTACCCCGCCACCAGCTATATTAAAATTATTAACCTCTAATCTAATCCCCCTACCCTGCCGCCAGCTATATTAAAATTATTAACCCCTAATTTAATCCCCCAACACCGCCGCCAGCTATATTAAATACATCAACCCCTTATCTAATCCCCCTACACCGCCGCCAGCTATATTAAATGTATTAACTCCTAATCTAATCCCCCTACACCGCCGCCACCTATATTAAATTAATTAACCCCTAAAATACTAAAATATCCCTACCACTAAACGTAAGTGTAACCCTACAAATAGCCCTGAAAAGGGCTTTTTGCGTGGCATTGCCCCAAAGTAAACAGCTCTATTGCCAGCCCTTAAAAGGGCTTTTTGCGGGCCATTGCCCTAAAGTAATCCGCTCTTTTACCAGCCCTTAAAAGGGCTTTTTGCGGGGCATTGTCACAAAGTAATCAGCTCTTTTGCCTCTAATCTAAATCCCCCTACACCGCCGCCACCTATAATAAATGTATTACCCCCTAATCTAATCCCCCTACACTGCCGCCACCTATATTAAATACATTAACCCCTAATCTGGTATTGAGAGTTCTCTGAAGGGCTGCGTTAGGCTCCAAAAAGGGAGCGTACAGGCATATTTACCGCCACTTCAACTCTCAATACCAGCGTTGCTTACGGTAGCGGCTAGCTGGAAAAACGTGCTCGTGCACGATTCCCCCATGGGAAACAATGGGGCAGTTTGGGTAGAAAAAAAACCTAACACCTGCAAAAAAGCTTCTTCTATCTTCAAAACCTGCAAAAAAGCTTCTTCTATCTTCATCCATCCGACGAGGAGCGGCTCCATCTTCAAGACCTCCGGCGCGGAACATCCTCTTCCTTCCGACGACTACCGACAAATGAAGGTTCCTTTAAGTGACTTCATCCAAGATGGCGTCCCTCTAATTCCGATCCAATCAGCAAATCAGATTGATCTCGCAATCTATTGGCTGATCGGAACAGCCAATAGAATACAAGATCAATCTGATTGGATCAGCCAATCCGATTGAACTTGAATCTGATTGACTGATTGAATCAGCCAATCAGATTTTTCCTACCTTAATTCCGATTGGCTGATAGAATCCTATCAGCCAATCGGAATTTGAGGGACGCCATCTTGGATGACGTCACTTAAAGGAACCTTCATTCGTCGGTAGTCGTCGGAAGGAAGAGGATGTTCCGCGCCGGAGGTCTTGAAGATGGAGCCGCTCCTCGTCGGATGGATGAAGATAGAAGATGCCGCTTGGATGAAGATGTCTGCCGGTCCGGATGTCCTCTTCTGCCCGGATAGGATGAAGACTTCTGCCGCTTCTGAAGTCCTCTTTTGGTCCATCGGTGCCCGGCTGGGTTAACACGGTTTAAGGTAGGGAGATCTTCAGGGGGGTAGTGTTAGGTTTATTTAAGGGGGGTTTGGGTTAGAGTAGGGGTATGTGGGTGGTGGGTTTTAATGTTGGGGGCTGGTATTGTTTTTTTTTTACAGGCAAAAGAGCTGATTACTTTGGGAAATGCCCCGCAAAAAGCCCTTTTAAGGGCTGGTAAAAGAGCTGGTTAATTTTTAATTTTGAATAGGGTAGGGCATTTTATTATTTTGGGGGGCTTTATTATTTTATTAGGAGGCTTAGAATAGGTGTAATTAGCTTAAAATTCTTGTAATCTTTTTTTATTTTTTGTAATTTAGTGGGGTTTTTTTTGTAATTTAGTTTAGTGAATTTAATTGTATTTTAGTTTAGATATTTGTAGTTTATTTAATTTATTGATAGTGTAGGTGTATTTGTAACTTAGGTTAGGATTTATTTTACAGGTAAATTGGTAATTATTTTAACAAGGTAGCTATTAAATAGTTATTAACTATTTAATAGCTATTGTACCTAGTTAAAATAAATACCAAGTTACCTGTAAAATAAATATAAACCCTAAAATAGCTACAATGTAATTATTAATTATATTGTAGCTATCTTAGGGTTTATTTTATAGGTAAGTATTTAGATTTAAATAGGAATATTTTAATTAATAATATTAATTAGATTTATTTTAATAAGAATTTAGTTAGGGGTGTTAGAGTTAGATAGGGTTATTATACTTAATATATATATAATATAATAACTATATTAACTATATTAACCCTAATATAATTAGGGTTAATATAGTTAATATAGGTGGCGGCGGTGTAGGGGGATTAGATTAGGGGTTAATGTATTTAATATAGGTGGTGTAGGGGGATTAGATTAGGGGGTAATACATTTATAATAGGTGGCGGCGGTGTAGGGGGATTTAGATTAGAGGCAAAAGAGCTGATTACTTTGTGACAATGCCCCGCAAAAAGCCCTTTTAAGGGCTGGTAAAAGAGCTGATTACTTTAGGGCAATGGCCCGCAAAAAGCCCCTTTCAGGGCTATTTGTAGGGTTAGACTTAGGTTTAGTGGTAGGGATATTTTAGTATTTTAGGGGTTAATTAATTTAATATAGGTGGCGGCGGTGTAGGGGGATTAGATTAGGGGTTAATACATTTAATATAGCTGGCAGCGGTGTAGGGGGATTAGATTAGGGGTTAATGTATTTAATATAGCTGGCGGCGGGGTAGGGGGATTAGATTAGGGGTTAATAATTTTAATATAGCTGGCGGCGGGGTAGGAGCTCACATTAGGGGGTAGTTAATGTAGGTGGCGGTGGTGTAAGGGGCTCACATTAGGGGTTAGTTAATGTAGGTGGCGCTGGTTTAAGGGGCTCACATTAGGGAGTAGTTAATGTAGGTGGCGGCGGGGTCTGGGAGCAGCGGTTTAGGGGTTAATAACTTTATTAGGTGCGGCAGTTTAGGGGTTAATACATCTATTATTAGGAGAGTGAGGGGGGATAGCGGATAGAGGGGTATACATGTCTGGCTATGTTTGGGAGGCGTGTTAGACAGTACGGGAAATTTAATAACTTAGCCAGGTTTTGTAGGCGCCCGCAGTTTCTAAAGTGCCGTAAGTCACTGGCGACTCCAGAAATTTGTACTTACGCAGATTTCTGGACATCGCTGGTTTGTCAGACTTACGACACTTTAGCATCTGACGGCGCCGTATATGGGATAGCTTGAGTTGCGAGCTGAAACTACGGGTGGTGCAGGTTTCCATGCTTGCGCCGAAACCTGCGCCATATATCGGATCGCGCCCCTGAGCAGAATGCTCTCCCCAGCTATTCCCACCTCCTATAACCTCTGATCCAGTACCAGCACATTATTTAGCTTGCCTCAATACAAAAAGAAAGCAGCTCGATCCTTCTTTTCCTACTGAGCGCCACAGTTATGGAATGACCTCCTGCACACTTTCAAACCTTCCCCAATCCTTTAAGAGATCCCTCTCTACATATCTCAAAACAGAATGCACCTGTCATGGTTTATTATATATTTCCTACCTGTTCTATGTTAAATGTTTGCATACATTGTGTATTATTATTGTTTTTGTATTTTATTGTACCCTATTGTATCAATGCAATGTTTTGTGATCCCAGGACATACTTGAAAACAAGAGAAATCTCAATGTATCCTTCCTGGTAAAATATTTTATAAATAAATAAATAAATATATATCCTATGTGTATCTGCACTCACAATTCAATCAGGTCATCAACCAGGGTGCCTAAGTCAGAATATCCACAGATTTCTTCAATAAAGGACTGCACTCGCTGGATTTAGATACAGTATAACATTATTTATTATATGGTCAACCATTACCATATAATAAATAATTTTATACTGTATCTAAATCCAGCGAGTGCCGTCCTATTTTACTGTGCAAACATTTTAGGAAAGTATAAAAAATGCTGTAAAGTACAAATGCTTTCAAAAATAGAAATGTTAATAGTTTATTTTTATCAATTAACAAAATGCAGTGATTGGACAGAAGAAAAATCTAAATCAAATCAATATTTTGTGTGACCCCCCTTTGCCTTCAAAACAGCACCAATTCTTCTAGGTATACTTGCACACAGATTTTAAGGAACTTGGCCAAAAGGGACAGTCAAGTCCAAAAAAAAACTTTCATGATTTAAATAGGGCATGTAATTTTAAACAACTTCCCAATTTACTTTTATCACCAATTTTGCTGTATTCTCTTGGTATTCTTAGTTAAAAGCTAAACCTAGGAGGTTCATATGCAAATTGCTTAGACCTTGAAGACTGCCTCTAATCTGAATGCATTTTGACCACTAGAGGGCATTAGTTCATGTGTTTTACATAGATAACATTGAGCTCATCTACGTGAAGTGACCTAGGAGTGAGTACTGATTAGCTAAAATGCAAGTCTGTCAAAAGAACTGAAATAAGGGGGCAGTCAGCAGAAGCTTAGATACAAGGCAATTACAGAGGTAAAAAGTGTATTATTATAACTGCGTTGGTTATGCAAAACTGGGGAATGGGTAATAAAGGGATTATCTTTCTTTTTAAACAACAAAACTTCTGGTGTTGACTGTCCCTTTAAGAAATTTTTTTTCACATCTGCCTAAACCTTATATATATATGTGTGTGTGTGTCTCACTGGTTTTGGAACAGCTATACACGAAGCTATACACGCAGAGTCCAGCGGCTATACATGCAGAGTCCAGCGGCTATACACGCAGAGCCCGGATACAGGGGACCACAGCACGGCATACATGGCACACACAAAAGAGTGACACGAAAAGTGGTGAGTGGGTGTGGCCATAGGCTGTTGTGGGCAAAGGTTGCTCTTGGGAATACCACTCCCACTAGTGTTTTACTGCTTATTGTGCATAGTATATTTCCATAGTGTGGTTAAACGTTTCCAAGGACTTATACTGTTATTACGGTTTAAGCTGCGTTTACACTCTGTATGGTAGATCAACGGAGGGTGTCTTTGAGAGAGGGAATTTTACCCTATCAAGGGGGGACTTTGTGATTGTGCTTATTACAATACCTCTTGAGTTTCGTCATACATATATATATATATACACACACATATACACATACATCTTTAAACATGTATATGTATATATCTCTATGTTAAAGCCCTTTGCAGCCTTTTTTTCTCTAACATCTGAGACCTCACATCTTGGAGCCCTTATAACCTTTTTGTGCATTTAAAAAAAAAATTTTTTATTAGATAGTGTTATTATGAGTGTAACTGTATTTTTAAAAATATTATTAATGTGTTTTGTGACACTTTTTTGACTGGCGTAACAATTAACCAGAGGTCTGAAGTCGCGGTAATCATTCTATCATAAATCGTGATTGAGCTCATGTGTTCGCATTTATTTTCAACTTGTAATACGCAAGCTCCTTCCGACGCATGCAAACAGCCATGAAAAAACTGATATCGCTTGTGCAAAACAGTAAGTGCACCACTCGTAATCTGGCCCATAGTTAACATCAGTTCCACAGCAGCAACGAACTACTGTGAGCTAGGTGAACACTTTTTAGTGAACCGATGACAAGAGGCATATTTGTGTACCCAGTACAGATGAGCTAGCAGTAGTACTTTTCTGTTAAATACCAAGGTATGCTTTTCAACAAATTAATCATGACTAAATCTACAAATCAGAGGGTACTTACTGGAACCAGACAAATGCCAGTCTTTACACTCCTGGATCAAAACATCAGTATCTAAGCTGATTTTAATTCTTCCACTGTGCGCTTGGTTATCAAATAATATCTGAGAGAGAGAAAGCAATTAAACATTCTTAAACAGCACATCATTATTAAAGGGACATAGAAATTATTTATATTTAATGCATCACTTTCAGCCCAGGTTAGTAAAATACAAAATTAAAAAATAAGAGGTGTATTTTTATAGAAAAATAAATGTATACCTAAAAGGGATACAAACGTCAAAATTAAACTTACTGGATTCATTAGAGCAAAAAAACAAACAACCTTTCAGATTCACTTACATCAAATTTACTTTGTTGAAGAGCATACCTATGTAGGTGCAGGTGCATGCACAAATTGTAAACTATCAGTGTTTCTCAACCGCGGCCCTCAAGTACCCTCAACAGTCCAGGCTTTCATTATAGCTGAACACAGATGAGCACAGGTGAAGTAATCAGCTGATCAGTAACCATGGTTACTAACCTGCTCTCACCCATCAGCTGATTATTTCACCTGTGCTCTAGTTCAGCTATAATAAAAACCTGGCCAGTTAGGGGTACTTGAGGGCTGCGGTTGAGAAACACTGCACTATATGAAAGCAGTGATTGCAAAAAAATGTGTAACAATATTATACATTGTTGCAAACACTGCTGCCTTTTATTTCTCAAAACATGTGCATGCTCCTGAGCATATCTCAATATACTGGAAAAAGGATAGGGTTAAATCCTATGAAATATGTATCACATTTTCTAGGTTCCTTCCTTATAGAAAGCAAATTAAAATGGTTACATTACATTGCCATTAAAGAGTCAGATATTTTTCTCTCTTAATTTTGATAGCTTTTTTCTATGTTTAGTATGAGGATTTTTTTAAAATAAACTAAAATAGTATGTTGATGCTTTAACCCTTTGAGTGCTAATGACGGCTCTGAGCCGTCACAGAGTTTCCCACTCTGGTGCTAATGATGGCTCAGAGCCTTCGCTAGCACTCTCCCACCTTGAGGGAGATCTGGGGGCTCCCACCGCTCCTACCCCGGCGATCGTGCCTGTATAGTGACATGCATCGCCGGGGCTTCCTGTTTTGCGTGGTGACGTCACGCGCAATAACGTGATGACGTCACAGCGCAACTTTATTTATACTTAACAATGTTAAGTAAAGGAGCAGGGGGCATGCTGCTTAGAAGCCTGTATCTCAGGCATCTACGCAGCTACAGACCCCCAAGACCCACCATTGGAAAGGTAATTGCCTAACCTTCCAAACAGTGTAAGTATTGGGGGTCTGAAAATAAAAATAACAATTTTTTAAAAAAAATGTTAAATATCTTAGCACCCAGGTGGGAAAGTGCTTAGCACTCAAAGGGTTAATCTAGCTGTTCTCAATAATAGATTACTAAATACTCCAACTGACAGTAGTGATGTGTGACCCAAGTTAAAGTTGTTGTATTAGAATGTCCATTTGAAAATATAAACCTAGGTTTAGATTACAAGTTGAGCGCTAATCGCTATTGATAGTGCAGGGTACGCTATCAATATCATGGCCTGCACTCCGAATAATGCACAATCTGGTGTTACAAGTAAATGGTTAAAAAGAATTACCAGATAATGTTTAGCGAGGCCGACATCTCTTTTGGGCACCCGACATTTTCAATGGATTAATCATCACTCATATTACAAGTTGTGAAAAAATGTAGTGCGACTTGAGACCTTGGCCTCTAGTTATCAAGCTCCGTACGTACCTGCCTTCGCCGGCCCCAATACGATTGCCTAAGCTCGCCTCACATTGCCGCCGCGGACCTGAATACGTTCGCCAAAGTTATCAATAAAGCTGTCAAAAAGGCGCGCACCAAGTACGGGGCGATGAGCAGCGGACTGTGATAGTTATCACTCATCCGATCTCGCTGCTCTTCAGCTTTTTTACAGCTTTATTGATACCCCTGTCACTAAGCACCCACACTATACTATACTGTTCTACCCCCTATACCGCCGCCCCCGGAGGCCCCCGCAACTAAATAAAGTTATTAACCCCTAAACCGCCATTCCTAGCCCCCGCCGCAACTATAATAAATATATTAACCCCTAAACCGCCGCTCCCGGACCCCTCTGCCACCTACATAATACCTATTAACCCCTATTCTGCCCCCCCTATACCGCCGCCACCTATAATAAATTTATTAACCTCTATCCTGCCCCCCTATACCGCCGCCACCTATATTAAACTTTTTAACCCCTATCCTGCCCCCCCTATACCGTCGCCACCTATAATAAATGTATTAACCCCTATCCTGCCCCCCCTATACCGCCGCCATCTATATTAAACTAATTAACCCCTAAACCTAAGTCTAACACTAACCCTAACACCCCCCTAACTTAAATATTATTTTAATAAATCTAAATAAAAATTACTCTTATAAACTAAATTAATCCTATTTAAAACTAAATACTTACCTATAAAATAAACCCTAATATAGCTACAATATAACTAATAATTATATTGTAGCTATTTTAGGATTTATTTTTATTTTACAGGCAAATTTAAATTTATTTTAACTAGGTACAATAGATATTAAATAGTTATTAACTATTTAATAACTACCTAGATAAAATAAAAATAAATTTACCTTTAAAATAAAAACTAACCTAAGTTACAATTACACCTAACACTACACTATCATTAAATAAATTATTCCTATTTAAAAATAAATACTTACCTGTAAAATAAATCTTAGGATTTATATTTATTTTACAGGCAACTTTGTATTTATTTTAAATACAAAATTACCTGTAAAATAAAAGGTAACCTAAGTTACAATTAAACCTAACACTACACTATGATTAAATTAATTAAATTACTAGCCAATACCTACAATTAAATACAATTAAATAAACTAAACTAAATTACAAAAAAACCCCACTAAATTACAGAAAATAAAAAAATATTAAAAGTATTTTAAACTAATTACACCTAATCTAAGCCCCCTAATAAAATAATAATAAAAAAATAATAATAAAAGTCCCTACCTTATTCTACATTAAAATGTAATCAGCTCTTTTACCAGCCCTTAAAAGGGCTTTTTGCGGGGCATGCCCCAAAGTAATCAGCTCTTTTGCCTGAAAAAAAAATACAACCCCCCAACATTAAAACCCACCACCCACATACCCCTACTCTAACCCACCCAAACCCCCCTTAAAAAAACCTAACACTAACCCCCTGAAGATCTCCCTACCTTGAGTCGTCTTCACCCAGCCGGGCCGAAGTCTTCATCCGATGGGGCAGAAGAGGACATCCAGACCGACAGAAATCTTCATCCTATCCGGGCAGAAGAGGACATCCGGACCGGCAGACATCTTCATCCAAGCGGCATCTTCTATCTTCATCCATCCGACGAGGAGCGGCTCCATCTTCAAGACCTCCGGCGCGGAACATCCTTCTCCACCAACGACTACCCGACGAATGAAGGTTCCTTTAAGTGATGTCATCCAAGATGGCGTCCCTCGAATTCCGATTGGCTGATAGGATTCTATCAGTCAATCGGAATTAAGGTAGGAAAAAATCTGATTGGCTGATGCAATCAGCCAATCAGATTGAAGTTCAAACCGATTGGCTGATCTAATGAGCCAATCGGATTGAACTTCAATCTCCAGGGCGGCGGATTGAAAACCAGGTACGCTGGGCCGGAAAAGTGCCGAGCGTACCTGGTAGTCATTTGATAACTTCCAAAAGTAGTCAGATTGTGCCGAACTTGTGTTCGGAACATCTGGAGTGACGTAAGAATCGATCTGTGTCAGACTGAGTCCGGCGGATCGAAGCTTACGTCACTATATTCTACTTTTGTCGGTGTGTAGGGCTTGATAACTTAGGCGAATCAGCCACGCCACAAATACGCTGCGGAATTCCAGCGTATTTGAGGTTGACGGCTTGATAACTAGAGGCCCTGGTGTCAAGTGTTAGGGCTACAATAAAAGTATAAAGAAGTGTAGCATTTTAAAATAAAGTATTAAACTTATATATACATACAGTGCCCTCCACTAATATTGGCACCCTTGGTAAATATGAGCAAAGAAGGCTGTGAAAATTTGTCTTTATTGTTTAAACGTTTGATCTTTTGTTAAAAAAATACACAAAAATACTCTACTCTCATGGATATCAAACAATTGCAAACACAACACAGGTTTATCCAAAAAAAAACTAAATTTGTGTGGCACAATTTTGGCACCCCTATGAATTCATATGAGAAAAATATATTTGAAATATATTCCCATTGATTTACTTCTTTTTTTTAATATATATAAATTTTTATTGAGGTTGAAAAATAAGTACAACAAGCAGTTTATATCACAGAGTTACAAACATATAAGAAGTGAAATCACTGTCATGAACATAATCTTCACATAAAGACTTGTCAGACAAGGAAAACGCATATTGCCTAGGAAAGCTAAATAAAAAGTAAACCTCATATTTTCTATTACGGTGCAACCCCTTAAAACATAGTGAGATATAAGATGAAGTAATTTCCCCCAAAAACGTAGGGAGACCTCTTGCAGACCTCCTGAACTAGATTGATGGAAGAATGTGGGACTTTGATGCAAAACAAATTGTATAAGGGACAATAATGGCTTGGTACAAAGAGCAAGTACATAGCAGGCTAGATAGTTATTACCATTTAGGGAAATGCTAAGGGACAGGGGGATATATAGAGAAACGTTTGTTAAGATTACTCCATGACTTGCTGGGGGGTTATCGCTTCAGTCTGAGTGCTGTTCTGGAGTGGATACAACTGAGTGAGCACTGATACACCTCTAAATTTATGCGTAAAGCTTTACTCCCCTCTAGCGGAACAGCTTGGTGCCTATGTATAGTCCTAAAGTGGTATTTCAGAATGCATCATCTTGGTGGGAGTTTTCATGCATCTTCACAAAACATTACCAGTAAACATACATAGGTATAGGCGTTAGAATTCTAACGAGCTGTTACACTAGTCTATAAGATAACCACAGAGTAAAACTCTAAAACATATAGTAACCATAATATATAGTTGTATCCATGGGGATGCAAGGAAAGTTTACACTTTCATGCTAATTGCTAAAAAAAAAAGTTGATACACAATGTAGGTAAAGTGCTCATGCACATTCTAATAATTGCCAGGGCCGATGGTAGGAGAAACTTCAGGTATGTAATTGATGGTATGAATCTCAGCTATATAAAACAATTAATCCTGAAACTGAGAGAGTATTGATACTCTTTCAAATGTATACAGTGGGGAAAAAAAGTATTTAGTCAGCCACCAATTGTGCAAGTTCTCCCACTTAAGAAGATGAGAGAGGCCTGTTTCATCATAGGTATACCTCAACTATGAGAGACAAAATGTGGAAACAAATCCAGACAATCACATTGTCTGATTTGGAAAGAATTTATTTGCAAATTATGGTGGAAAATAAGTATTTGGTCACCTACAAACAAGCAAGATTTCTGGCTCTCACATACCTGTATCTTCTTCTTTAAGAGGCTCCTCTGTCTTCCACTCATTACCTGTATTAATGGCACCTGTTTGAACGTGTTATCAGTATAAAAGACTCCTGTCCACAACCTCAAACTGTCACACTCCAAACTCCACTATGGTGAAGACCAAAGAGCTGTCGAAGGACACCAGAAACAAAATTGTAGACCTGCACCAGGCTGGGAAGACTGAATCTGCAATAGGCAAGCAGCTTGGTGTGAAGAAATCAACTGTTGGAGCAATAATTAGAAAATGGAAGACATACAAGACCACTGATAATCTCCCTCGATCTGGGGCTCCACGCAAGATCTCACTCTGTGGGGTCAAAATGATCACATGAACGGTGAGCAAACATCCCAGAACCACACGGGGGCCTAGTGAATGACCTGCAGAGAGCTGGACCAACGTAACAGAGGCTACCATCAGTTACACACTACGCTGCCAGGGACACAGATCCTGCAGTGCCAGACGTGTCCCCCTGCTTAAGCCAGTACATGTCCGCGCCTGTCTGAAGTATGCTAGAGAGCATTTGGATGATCCAGAAGCAGATTGGGAGAATGTCATATGGTCAGATGAAACCAAAGTAGAACTGTTTGGTAGAAACACAACTTGTCGTGTTTGGAGGAGAGAGAACACCATACCTACTGTGAAGCATGGGGGTGGCAACATCATGCTTTGGGGCTGTTTCTCTGCAAACGGAACAGGATGACTGATCCGTGTACATGAAAGAATGAATGGGGCCATGTATCGTGAGATTTTGAGTGCAAACCTCCTTCCATCAGCAAGGGCATTGAAGATGAAACGTGGCTGGGTCTTTCAGCATGACAATGATCCCAAACACACCACCCGGGCAACGAAGGAGTGGCTTCGTAAGAAGCATTTCAAGGTCCTGGAGTGGCCTAGCCAGTCTCCATATCTCAACCCCATAGAAAACCTTTGGAGGGAGTTGAAAGTCCGTGTTGCCCAACGACAGCCCCAAAACATCACTGCTCTAGAGGAGATCTGCATGTAGGAATGGGCCAACATACCAGCAACTGTGTGTGACAACCTTGTGAAGACTTACAGAAAACGTTTGACCTCTGTCATTGCCAACAAAGGATATATAACAAAGTATTGAGATGAACTTTTGATATTGACCAAATACTTATTTTCCACCATAATTTGCAAATAAATTCTTTCCAATTCAGACAATGTGATTGTCTGGATTTGTTTCCACATTTTGTCTCTCATAGTTGAGGTATACCAATGATGAAAATTACAGGCCTATCTCATCTTCTTAAGTGGGAGAACTTGCACAATTGGTGGCTGACTCAATACTTTTTTCCCCCACTGTATGTAAACCTTTACTCCCCTCTAGTGGAGAAGCCTGGTATCTATAAATCAACATAGTAATATTTCAGAATGCATCATCTTGGTAGGAATATATCTTTCATGTAATTTAACAAAGCAATAACAATGGACATACATAGGTATGGGTGTTGAAGTTGTATCAAAATGACACATAGATCTGTAATGTATACACAGAGGAAAACTCTAAAACATATAGCAACCACCACACATAGATGTGTTCATGTAGAGGGCATGTAAAAGACTAATATATTCAATCCTCTATTTAACTGAACCTGGAATAGTGAACGTCTGTCCCATATTTTACACTTACATACTAAGAAATAAAAAAAGTTCATATGCAAATTAAGCGCTCATATACCCTCCAATATTTGTCAGGGCCACTGATAGGAAAAACTTCATGCATGAAGTTGGTGGTATGATTCTTAGCTATATAATACAGTTAAGCCTGAGACCTCAGCCATGCTACCCCAAACCCAGGCCATATATCTGAAATATAAACAGATACTCAATGTTTCAGACCCAGAGGATATGTGGATGTGTCTCTAAAGGTAAACATAACTCCAAGGTAAAAAGTCTCAGTAGCAGATATGAATATATAGGAGAACAGCCCCTCAGGTAATCTGGAACAAACAGAGAGATAGTGAAAGATATAACTATTGTAAAATATAGTGAAAGATATAACTATTGTAAAATATCCTGAGCGTGTTAACAAGCTTTTGTACATTATATATAGGAATAGTTCAGCCGATACCTGCTTTAACGGCTCTGGAAGTATACCAATGTTCTACCCTCACTGTCAAATAGAACCGAGATCTGGCGGACAAATTTCTAGGGAGTCTGGGCCCTGCTGCTTGCCACAACGATGCTTCTGTCATGTGGAGTGGAGGTAAGGCGTCGTCTCTCGGATTCCTAGGCAAATTAAGTGGGCTACCTCAGTCAGACATCCCGGCCAGTATTTTCAGAGGTAGAGGTGTAGCAAGAACGGTTCTCCGTTCCACTGCAACAGCCGTTTCTGCATCCCGGGGATACCGAAGAACGGCCCTCCTCACAGCCGGCCCGGATTCAATCTCTGCCTCTGACTTTGCTTCTGATATATTCCACTCCCATGTGGTGACGGGTCCGGTAGACCTCAGCAATTCTCCCGAAGGCACATGTCTCCCCATCTGGGGGTATTGTGGAGGCGGAATTCCCCTTAGGGATGAGCGGGTTAGTTCCCCCCGCCGGTGAGGGACGGGGCCTCCAATACACCCGTTCCCACCTTGTATGGTATAGGATCACCCGGTACTGTCGGACTTGTGTGTTCCAATTTCACCCGCTTATCGTTATGGGCAGTTGTCAGGATAGCACTTATCCCTTGTTCTAGGCTCTGAAAATGTTTCTCAAGGAGCCGGGTCACTGTCAGCTCCCATCTGCGTAGACCCTCCATTTTGAAATAAGTGATAGCCGGGCTATCAGGCAACAGAGTCCCAAATTACTTTTTAGTATATTGGAACAATCCTGTTACAGGATTGCTTAACCCCAGAGTTTGGGGGTGGGGGTAATTGTGTGGCAGCCCCAGACCTATGATTCATGACTCACACAGACTCTGGATAGTGAGATCCATTCTTTACTTGACCTTGGTAGTTGCAAAATGGCTGAAAGGCCTGAGGAGATTTGTGTCTCACAGCTGTCTCAGAGAACATAGGCTAGGACGCAGTCGGAACATCCACTCTTAGCATTTGTCGGATCTCAGTGAAACAGATGAGCACTAGAGAATAAAATATTGTAGATTTTCTGCAGAAAAACGATACAAAATCTATCTGATATCAGGAGCTTCACACAGACGCGTCCTACCGCACTGAGAGCAGGCTCCGCCCCCCGATTTTTAACATTTTTTAGTACACTTGGGTGACTAGGAACAGGAATTTGTTCAACCATGACTTCCTGTTTTACAATGGGTAAGACTAAGGAATATAGCTGTGATGTGCGGCAAAAGGTTTTTGAGCTGTGGGAAGTGGCTATAAGAAAATAGCAAAAGCATTGGAAATGCCCATTTCCACCATCAGGGTAATAATTAAGAAGTTTCAATCAACTGGAAATGTTATGAATCAACCTGGAAGAGGACACCTGTCTATATTGTCTCAACACACTGTAAAAAGGATGGCTTGAGTGGCTAAAATATCTCCAAGGAT
>NC_069508.1:92973411-92988411 GCF_027579735.1 Bombina bombina | reverse complement strand
TGTAATTTTGTTTTAAAAACGTTAAAACATGGCTGATATGTTATTCTATAGCAACACCACACAACACAAATTTCTTACTGCTACTACACAATTCCTAGATAGTAAAGGGCTTCTAGCATGGGATGTATTTTCTTTTTAATAGGCTGTAACTGCGGGGGGGGGGGGGGGGGGGGGGGGGGGGGCTACGATGAGCCACAAAAGTACTCCCCTTGACGAGTGGGAGGGATGAAGTGCTCTTAAAAGTTTTGTGAATCTTTGCCTCCTCCTAGTGGCCAGGAATTAAATCCCATGTTCAACTGCTTTGGTATTAGTTCCCAGGAGTAATGGGTCGTGGACTCTCACCACCTTATGAAAGAAATCTTGGTTCATTTAGTTTTTTCATTAAACTGCCCAGTATTTTGTAATCCTATGTTATTTACTAGGAAATGGTATATAAAAGTGAGCTTTATGGAACAGGCTGCATATGATAACTGGAATTAGACAGACTATATATTGTTTTAGCCTGTTACATTTTAGACAACAATATTTGTATGTTCCTAAATCTATTCATGAAAATAAAAGATTTAACAACATTTTAAAAAGGTTAAACACTCAAATCGAAATTAATTTTCATGATTTAAACAAAACATGCAATTTTAAAGGGACACTCAAGTCTAAATAAAACTTTCATGATTCAGCTAGAGCTGCAATTTCAAGAGATTATTTAATCTACTTCCATTATCAAATTATGCAGTCTTTTTATATTCAAACTTTCTGAGGGACAAGTTACTACTGGGCATGTGCATGAGTTCACAGTATATATGTATATAAAAGTCTGTGATTGGCTGGTGGCTGTCATATGATACTGGGGGGGCGTGGCAAATAAAAATACATTTTGAATTTTTTTAGAATGAAATCTACCACTCATTGTAAGTGTTATCTGAATTTTTAAAGCATTTTTAGGTTAAAAAGGGCAGAGTGTATATAATTACGACCTTAACGTTTGTCAAAATAATATGTATCTTATACTGTAGACAAAGAATGACTGTTTAGTTTTATGTGTTTAATTATGCATTTTGTCCCAAGCAATACTTTCATGAATACATCTTTATATTGTGTTATGTTATTTTGCTCTGAGGGAAAATAAAATAAAAAATAAAGCAAAACAAAGTCAGAGAAAGTTCTATTGCTTTGTTTTTTTATTCTGCATTTATTGATTCTGCATTTCTCCTGTGTTTAAAGGAACACTAAATATAGTAAAATTAAATAACTTACAGATACACAATAAAAAGACAAATAAACAGCACTGGATTTGAAATGAGCAGTAGAATATTTGCTGGGAAATGTAATCTAAATTAATCTAATTTTTCCCTCCCCTTGTACCATGTGACAGCCATCACCCAATCACAAAATGCCTATATGTATATATTGTGTACTTTGCACATGCTCAGTAGGAGTCGGAGCCTCGGAAAGTTGTTTTTATATTAAATTGCATGCTGTATCTGAATCATGAAACTTTAATTTAGACTTTAGTGGCCATTTAATGGTTCTTTAAATAACTTCCTAATTTACTTCTATTATCAAATTTACTTTGATCTCTTGACACCATATGACGGCAGTGTTTGCAACTATATTTGTAACAATGTTATACATTGTTGCAAACACTGCTGTCCTATAGTGTTCAACAGTCTGTAAAAATGTTCAAAATATTGCTATAGACAGTGTTAAGTACACGTGCACGCTCTTGAGCATACCCGGGTACAATCTTCAAAGCATAATTAAAGAACAATGTAAATTTGGTAACAGAAGTATATTGGAAAGTTGTTTAAAATGTTATGGTCTAACTGAATCATGAAAGTTGACTTTCATGTCCCTTTAAGGAAACAGATATATCAATTTTTGAAGATAAATGTTTATTACCAGTTAGAATTTCTGGGTTAATGTCAAAAGTTTCATTTCCAGGAAATATGCTCCCTTGTTTGTAGAAGCGTCTGCACACAGCCATGAATGCAGGTTCGGCACCTCCCCTCTCATAAGCGTGATTTCCAACCGATATGTTCCTTAATTCCAAAAACTGAGGAAAGGGAAAGACTTCATGAAACAGAAGGTTTTTTTTTTTTTTTTTTTTTAAACAAATGTACTTATATACAGTATATCTATGACGATTACGAAGTTCGTCAATATTATTCAGCTACAGAACTTAGCATTGCGCGCAGCCGTTCACTCTTAAAGAATTTGCTGTTTCGTGAAGTAGTCGCATTCCTGCGCTACGGAATTTGGCGGTGTTATACAAATAAATTATAATAATAATAAAAATAATAATTCCAAAGCAACTAAGCTAAGGAGCGCATGTGCGGTATGTTTTTTTTATCAGACAGCTGACAGAACGTCACTTCTGTTCGCTAGTCTGATGAATTCGCTGCTCTGACAGAACACCCATCTGGGAGTTTTTGTAATTTTTTTTTATAGTTTTGCTTATTTTTTTAACCCCTTAAGGACCAAGCATTTCAGTCAATGAGGCCTATTTATCATATGTCTGTCGGACCTGATCCGACAGTGCGGATCAGGTCCGACAGACATTGCTGAATGAGGAGAGCAACACGCTCTCCGTATTCAGCATTGCACCAGCAGCTCTTGTGAGCTGCTGGTGCAACGCCGCCCCCTGCAGACTCGCAGCCAATGGGCCGCCAGCAGGGAGGTGTCAATCAACCCGATCGTACTTGATCGGGTTGAATTCCGACGATTCCTGTCCGCCTCATCAGAGCAGGCGGACAGGGTTATGGAGCAGAGGTCTTTACACCGCTGCTTTATAACTGGTGTTTCTAGCGAGTCTGCAGACTCGCCAGAAACACGGGGCATCAAGTTCCGTACGGAGCTTGATAGATAGGCCCCTAAAACTTTCTCAAAAGACCAGATAATTTTTAGCAATTTTGCCATCACTCCATTTAAATAGAAATAGAGCCTTGTATTTTATTTACCTATCAAAACTATATATATTTTTTTAGTACCATTTTGGTATATTTCGTGCTACATTTTCACTGTAAAATGTGATCATATTAGAAAAAAACAGAATTTATGCTTACCTGATAAATTACTTTCTCTAACGGTGTGTCCGGTCCACGGCGTCATCCTTACTTGTGGGATATTCTCTTCCCCAACAGGAAATGGCAAAGAGTCCCAGCAAAGCTGGTCACATGATCCCTCCTAGGCTCCGCCCACCCCAGTCATTCGACCGACGGACAGGAGGAAATATATATAGGAGAAACCATATGGTACCGTGGTGACTGTAGTTAGAGAAAATAATTCATCAGACCTGATTAAAAAATCAGGGCGGGCCGTGGACCGGACACACCGTTGGAGAAAGTAATTTATCAGGTAAGCATAAATTCTGTTTTCTCCAACATTGGTGTGTCCGGTCCACGGCGTCATCCTTACTTGTGGGAACCAATACCAAAGCTTTAGGACACGGATGAAGGGAGGGAGCAAATCAGGTCACCTAAACGGAAGGCACCACAGCTTGCAAAACCTTTCTCCTAAAAATAGCCTCCGAAGAAGCAAAAGTATCAAATTTGTAAAATTTGGCAAAAGTGTGCAGTGAAGACCAAGTCGCTGCCTTACATATCTGGTCAACAGAAGCCTCGTTCTTGAAGGCCCATGTGGAAGCCACAGCCCTAGTGGAGTGAGCTGTGATTCTTCCAGGAGGCTGCCGTCCGGCAGTCTCATAAGCCAATTGGATAATGCTTTTAAGCCAAAAGGAAAGAGAGGTAGAAGTCGCTTTTAGACCTCTCCATTTACCAGAATAAACAACAAACAAGGAAGATGTTTGTCTGAAATCTTTAGTAGCCTCTAAATAGAACTTTAGAGCACGGACAACGTCCAAATTGTGTAACAAACGTTCCTTCTTTGAAACTGGATTCGGACACAAAGAAGGTACAACTATCTCCTGGTTAATATTTTTGTTAGAAACAACTTTAGGAAGAAAACCAGGCTTAGTACGCAAAACCACCTTATCTGCATGGAACACCAGATAAGGAGGAGAACACTGCAGAGCAGATAACTCTGAAACTCTTCTAGCAGAAGAAATTGCAACCAAAAACCAAAACTTTCCAAAATAGTAACTTAATATCTATGGAATGTAAGGGTTCAAACGGAACCCCTTGAAGAACTGAAAGAACTAGATTTAGACTCCAGGGAGGAGTCAAAGGTCTGTAAACAGGCTTGATCCTAACCAGAGCCTGAACAAAAGCTTGAACATCTGGCACAGCTGCCAGTCTTTTGTGTAGTAAGACCGATAAAGCAGAGATCTGTCCCTTTAGAGAACTTGCAGATAATCCTTTCTCCAAACCTTCTTGAAGAAAGGAGAGAATCTTAGGAATTTTTATCTTATTCCATGGGAATCCTTTGGATTCACACCAACAGATATATTTTTTCCATATTTTATGGTAAATTTTTCTAGTTACAGGTTTTCTGGCCTGAACCAGAGTATCTATCACCGAATCTGAAAACCCACGCTTTGATAGAATCAAGCGTTCAATCTCCAAGTCGTCAGTTGGAGAGAGACCAGATTTGGGTGTTCGAATGGACCTTGAACAAGAAGGTCCTGTCTCAAAGGTAGCTTCCATGGTGGAGCCGATGACATATTCACCAGGTCTGCATACCAAGTCCTGCGTGGTCACGCAGGAGCTATCAAGATCACTGAGGCCCTCTCCTGATTGATCCTGGCTATCAGCCTGGGAATGAGAGGAAACGGTGGGAATACGTAAGCTAGGTTGAAAGTCCAAGGTGCTACTAGTGCATCTACTAGAGTCGCCTTGGGATCCCTGGATCTGGACCCGTAGCAAGGAACCTTGAAGTTCTGACGAGACGCCATCAGATCCATGTCTGGAATGCCCCATAATTGAGTTATTTGGGCAAAGATTTCCGGATGGAGTTCCCACTCCCCCGGATGAAATGTCTGACGACTCAGAAAATCCGCTTCCCAATTTTCCACTCCTGGGATGTGGATCGCAGACAAGTGGCAGGAGTGATCCTCCGCCCATTGAATTATTTTGGTCACTTCTTTCATCGCCAGGGAACTCTTTGTTCCCCCTTGATGATTGATATAAGCAACAGTCGTCATGTTGTCTGATTGGAACCTTATGAATTTGGCCTTTGCTAGTTGAGGCCAAGCTCTGAGAGCATTGAATATCGCTCTCAGTTCCAGAATGTTTAACGGGAGAAGAGACTCCTCCCGAGACCATAGACCCTGAGCTTTCAGGGATTCCCAGACCGCACCCCAGCCCACTAAACTGGCGTCGGTCGTGACAATAACCCACTCTGGCCTGCGGAAGCTCATTCCCTGAGACAGATGGTCCAGGGTCAGCCACCAACGGAGTGAATCTCTGGTCTTTTGATCTACTTGAATCATTGGAGACAAGTCTGTATAATCCCCATTCCACTGTTTGAGCATGCACAGTTGTAATGGTCTTAGATGAATTTGTGCAAAAAGAAACTATGTCCATTGTTGCAACCATCAATCCTATTACTTCCATGCACTGCGCTATGGAAGGACGAGGAACAGAATGAAGCACTTGACAAGAGCTTAGAAGTTTTGATTTTCTGACCTCTGTCAGAAAAATCCTCATTTCTAAGGAATCTATTATTGTTCCCAAGAAGGGAACTCTTGTTGACGGGGACAGAGAACTCTTTTCTTTGTTCACCTTCCATCCGTGAGATGTGAGAAAGGCTAGAACGATGTCCGTATGAGCCTTTGCCTTTGACAGGGACGACGCTTGTATTAGAATGTCGTCCAAGTAAGGTACTACTGCAATGCCCCTTGGTCTTAGAACCGCTAGAAGGGACCCTAGCACCTTTGTGAAAATCCTTGGAGCAGTAGCTAATCCGAAAGGAAGAGCCACAAACTGGTAATGTTTGTCCAGAAAAGCGAACCTTAGGAACTGATGATGTTCCTTGTGGATAGGGATATGTAGGTACGCATCCTTTAGATCCACGGTAGTCATAAATTGACTTTCCTGGATGGTGGGTAGAATCGTTCGAATGGTTTCCATTTTGAACGATGGTACCCTGAGAAATTTGTTTAGGATATTCAAATCCAAAATTGGTCTGAACGTTCCCTCTTTTTTGGGAACTACGAACAGATTGGAATAAAATCCCATTCCTTGTTCCTTTATTGGAACTGGGTGTATCACTCCCATCTTTAACAGGTCTTCTACACAATGTAAGAATGCCTGTCTCTTTATTTGGTTTGAGGATAAGTGAGACTTGTGGAACCTTCCCCTTGGGGGTAGTTCCTTGAATTCCAGGAGATAACCTTGAGAAACTATTTCTAGCGCCCAAGGATCCTGAACATCTCTTGCCCAAGCCTGAGCAAAGAGAGAAAGTCTGCCCCCCACCAGATCCGGTCCCGGATCGGGGGCTACTCCTTCATGCTGTTTTGTTAGCAGTGGCAGGCTTCTTGGCCTGCTTACCCTTGTTCCAGCCTTGCATTGGTTTCCAGGCTGGTTTGGGTTGTGAGGCATTACCCTCTTGCTTAGAGGATGCAGAATTAGAGGCTGGTCCATTTCTGCGAAAGGGACGAAAATTAGGTTTATTTTTAGCCTTAAAAGACCTATCCTGTGGAAGGGCGTGGCCCTTTCCCCCAGTGATGTCTGAAATAATCTCTTTCAAATCAGGTCCAAATAAAGTTTTACCTTTGAAAGGAATGTTAAGCAATTTTGTCTTGGATGACACATCCGCTGACCAAGACTTTAGCCAATGCGCTCTGCGCGGCACGAAAGCAAACCCTGAATTTTTCGCCGCTATTTTTGCTAATTGCAAAGTGGCATCTAAAATAAAAGAGTTAGCCAATTTAAGTGCGTGAACTCTGTCCATAACCTCCTCATATGGAGTTTCTCTACTGAGCGACTTTTCTAGTTCCTCGAACCAGAACCACGCTGCCGTAGTGACAGGAACAATGCATGAAATTGGTTGTAGAAGGTAGCCTTGCTGTACAAAAATCTTTTTAAGCAAACCTTCCAATTTTTTATCCATAGGATCTTTGAAAGCACAACTATCTTCGATAGGAATAGTAGTGCGTTTGTTTAGAGTAGAAACTGCCCCCTCGACCTTGGGGACTGTCTGCCATAAGTCCTTTCTGGGGTCGACCATAGGAAATAATTTCTTAAATATAGGGGGAGGAACAAAAGGTATGCCGGGCTTTTCCCACTCTTTATTTACTATGTCCGCCACCCGCTTGGGTATAGGAAAAGCGTCGGGGGGCACCGGAACCTCTAGGAACCTGTCCATCTTGCATAATTTCTCTGGAATGACCAAATTGTCACAATCATCCAGAGTAGATAACACCTCCTTAAGCAGTACGCGGAGATGTTCTAATTTAAATTTAAATGTCACAACATCAGGTTCAGCTTGATGAGAAATTTTTCCTGAATCTGAAATTTCTCCCTCAGACAAAACCTCCCTCATGGCCCCTTCAGATTGGTGTGAGGGTATGACAGAACAATTATCATCAGCGTCCTCTTGCTCTTCAGTGTTTAAAACAGAGCAATCGCGCTTTCTCTGATAAGTAGGCATTTTGGATAAAAGATTTGCTATGGAGTTATCCATTACAGCCGTTAATTGTTGCATGGTAATAAGTATTGGCGCACTAGATGTACTAGGGGCCTCCTGCATGGGCAAAACTGGTGTAGACACAGTAGGAGATGATGTACTATCATGTTTACTCCCCTCATTTGAGGAATCATCTTGGGCAATATCATTATTTGTGGCACTACTGTCCTTACTTTGTTTGGACGCTATGGCACAATTATCACATAAATTTAAATGGGGAGACACATTGGCTTTCATACATATAGAACATAGCTTATCTGAAGGTACAGACATGTTAAACAGGCTTAAACTTGTCAACAAAGCACAAAAAAAGTTTTAAAATAAAACCGTTACTGTCACTTTAAATTTCAAACAGAAAACACTTTATTACTGAATATGTGAAAAAGTATGAAGGAATTGTTCAAAAATTACCAAAATTTCACCACAGTGTCTTAAAGCCTTAAAAGTATTGCACACCAAATTTCAGAGCTTTAACCCTTAAAATAACGGAACCGGAGCCGTTTTTCAATTTAACCCCTATACAGTCCCAGATATAGTCTTTGCTAAGATCCAACCAAGCCCTGAGGGGAATACGATACCAAATGACGCCTTCTAAAAGCTTTTTCAGAGATTCTTAGATCCTCACACATGCATCTGCATGCCCTGCTCTCAAAAAACAACTGCGCATTAATGGCGCGAAAATGAGGCTCAGTCTATGACTAGAAAGGCCCCCTGACTGAAAAAGGTGTCCAATACAGTGCCTGCCGTTTTATAAACGTTCCCCAAGATTATAAATGCCAATTATTAGCCTAAATCTGAATAATATGCACAAATAAAGCAATCGATTTAGCCCATAAAAATGTCTACCAGTTTTTTAGCCCATAATAAGCCCTTTATTCTGTTTGTTTTTGACTAAGAAAATGGCTTACCGGTCCCCATGAGGGGAAATGACAGCCTTCCAGCATTACACAGTCTTGTTAGAAATATGGCTAGTCATACCTTAAGCAGAAAAGTCTGCTAACTGTTTCCCCCAACTGAAGTTACTTCATCTCAACAGTCCTATGTGGAAACAGCAACCGATTTTAGTTACTGTCTGCTAAAATCATCTTCCTCTTACAAACAGAAATCTTCATCCTTTTCTGTTTCAGAGAAAATAGTACATACCAGCACTATTTTAAAATAACAAACACTTGATAGAAGAATAAAAACTACATTTAAACACCAAAAAACTCTTAACCATCTCCGTGGAGATGTTGCCTGTGCAACGGCAAAGAGAATGACTGGGGTGGGCGGAGCCTAGGAGGGATCATGTGACCAGCTTTGCTGGGACTCTTTGCCATTTCCTGTTGGGGAAGAGAATATCCCACAAGTAAGGATGACGCCGTGGACCGGACACACCAATGTTGGAGAAAAAACTCACAAACTTTGAGGTTCTCACTGAAATTATGTACATACCGCTTGTGCAATAATAACACAAATTAATGTTAAAGATTGTTATAAGATAAGTGGCAAGTCTTACTGACACTAAATCACAAGATTGGGGGAGAGGAAAGTGGGGAGATAGTTAAAATATAACATTTATTGTGAAATGAATACTAAAAGTATGGGAAGCAACCACATTTAAAACACACACGATATATATGTTAACTAAGATAATAAAGATACAAGCATCTGTATCTATATAAATAATCTGGCTTATTTGGTATGGGTAGAATTGAAACCACATTGGGATTCTACACAGGAATTCAGAGTAATAGCTTTGTTGTTAATAATAATTACATTTTATGTTGTCATCAGTATTGAAGCATACATATAAGTTTATTATTGTCTCCAGAATAGCCCCATACATTTTTGTTATTCCAATGGGTGTTTAGTGATGTCCACCCTATTCTTATTATATTACTGGGTTCTATCCACTGGATTATAACACTAAAATTGTGTCATGTATCTTGAAACCAAGTTTCACAGAGTTTGTACATATAAATGCATGTTATATTTAAGTTTCACAGAGTTTGTACATATAAATGCATGTTATATCTAAGTTTCACAGAGTTTGTACATATAAATGCATGTTATATTTAAGTTTCACAGAGTTTGTACATATAAATGCATGTTATATCTAAGTTTCACAGAGTTTGTACATATAAATGCATCATGTTATGTCTAAGTTTCACAGAGTTTGTACATATAAATGCATCATGTTATGTCTAAGTTTCACAGAGTTTGTACATATAAATGCATGTTATATCTAAGTTTCACAGAGTTTGTACATATAAATGCATGTTATATCTAAGTTTCACAGAGTTTGTACATATAAATGCATGTTATATCTAAGTTTCACAGAGTTTGTACATATAAATGCATGTTATATCTAAGTTTCACAGAGTTTGTACATATAAATGCATGTTATGTCTAAGTTTCACAGAGTTTGTACATATAAATGCATGTTATGTCTAAGTTTCACAGAGTTTGTACATATAAATGCATGTTATATCTAAGTTTCACAGAGTTTGTACATATAAATGCATGTTATATCTAAGTTTCACAGAGTTTGTACATATAAATGCATGTTATATCTAAGTTTCACAGAGTTTGTACATATAAATGCATCATGTTATGTCTAAGTTTCACAGAGTTTGTACATATAAATGCATGTTATGTCTAAGTTTCACAGAGTTTGTACATATAAATGCATGTTATATCTAAGTTTCACAGAGTTTGTACATATAAATGCATGTTATATCTAAGTTTCACAGAGTTTGTACATATAAATGCATGTTATGTCTAAGTTTCACAGAGTTTGTACATATAAATGCATGTTATGTCTAAGTTTCACAGAGTTTGTACATATAAATGCATGTTATGTCTAAGTTTCACAGAGTTTGTACATAAATGCATGTTATATCTAAGTTTCACAGAGTTTGTACATATAAATGCATGTTATATCTAAGTTTCACAGAGTTTGTACATATAAATGCATGTTATGTCTAAGTTTCACAGAGTTTGTACATATAAATGCATGTTATATCTAAGTTTCACAGAGTTTGTACATATAAATGCATGTTATGTCTAAGTTTCACAGAGTCTGTACATATAAATGCATGTTATGTCTAAGTTTCACAGAGTTTGTACATATAAATGCATGTTATGTCTAAGTTTCACAGAGTTTGTACATATAAATGCATGTTATGTCTAAGTTTCACAGAGTTTGTACATATAAATGCATGTTATATCTAAGTTTCACAGAGTTTGTACATATAAATGCATGTTATATCTAAGTTTCACAGAGTTTGTACATATAAATGCATGTTATGTCTAAGTTTCACAGAGTTTGTACATATAAATGCATGTTATGTCTAAGTTTCACAGAGTTTGTACATATAAATGCATGTTATGTCTAAGTTTCACAGAGTTTGTACATAAATGCATGTTATATCTAAGTTTCACAGAGTTTGTACATAAATGCATGTTATATCTAAGTTTCACAGAGTTTGTACATATAAATGCATGTTATGTCTAAGTTTCACAGAGTTTGTACATATAAATGCATGTTATATCTAAGTTTCACAGAGTTTGTACATATAAATGCATGTTATGTCTAAGTTTCACAGAGTTTGTACATATAAATGCATGTTATGTCTAAGTTTCACAGAGTCTGTACATATAAATGCATGTTATGTCTAAGTTTCACAGAGTTTGTACATATAAATGCATGTTATGTCTAAGTTTCACAGAGTTTGTACATATAAATGCATGTTATGTCTAAGTTTCACAGAGTTTGTACATATAAATGCATGTTATATCTAAGTTTCACAGAGTTTGTACATATAAATGCATGTTATATCTAAGTTTCACAGAGTTTGTACATATAAATGCATGTTATATCTAAGTTTCACAGAGTTTGTACATATAAATGCATGTTATATCTAAGTTTCACAGAGTTTGTACATATAAATGCATGTTATATCTAAGTTTCACAGAGTTTGTACATATAAATGCATGTTATATCTAAGTTTCACAGAGTTTGTACATATAAATGCATGTTATATCTAAGTTTCACAGAGTTTGTACATATAAATGCATGTTATGTCTAAGTTTCACAAAGTAATAGACATAACATGCATTTATATGTACAAACTCTGTGAAACTCGGTTTCAAGATACATGACACAATTTTAGTGTTATAATCCAGTGGATAGAACCCAGTAATATAATAAGAATAGGGTGGACATCACTAAACACCCATTGGAATAACAAAAATGTATGGGGCTATTCTGGAGACAATGATAAACTTATATGTATGCTCCAATACTGATGACAACATAAAATGTAATTATTATTAACAACAAAGCTATTACTCTTAATCCCTGAGTAGAATCCCAATGTGGTTTCAATTCTACCCATAACATACCAAATAAACCAGATTATTTATATAGATACAGATGCTTGTATCTTTATTATATTAGTCAACATATATATCGTGTGTGTTTTTAATGTGGTTGCTTCCCATACTTTTAGTATTCATTTCACAATAAAAGTTATATTTTAACTATCTCCCCACTTTCCTCTCCCCCAATCTTGTGATTTAGTGTCAGTAAGACTTGCCACTTATCTTATAACAATCATATACTTTATATTTACTAATAGCTCTAGAGTGCTACATGTCTATTCTTTTTTCTTGTGGGGTTCCTTTTTACCTACCACAATTTTGTTCTAAAACTCTTATAATACACAGCACCAGTCTACTCAAACAATCGATATCTACTAAGTTCATGGTGAACAATGAATTCATTATTTGAGATATCAAGAGCTTTTTCATAAACCTTATGAAGGTAGTGCCATTGGTTTTTTTTTTTTTTAATGTTAAAGATTCTCTGGGATCCCCTTTGATCAGACATAGCAGACATACATGGCTCTGCCATTGCTTTTTGATAAATAGAAGGCCGCTAATTGCAGCTGGGCACCACACATCTGAAATTCCTGGCAGTTAGCAGGAAGCTTGTAAGGTTAAGTTTAGCTGTAGTGTAGAGATTGCCCTCCTGGCTGATCCCTCCCACCCCCCTGATTCTTACCTGATCATTCCTAAACATCTCACTTCAATCCCTCACCCCCTGCTGGCCACCACCATTTTAGGTACTGGCAAACAGTCTGCCAATGTGAATCTTTAGTCCTTTTTTAAAATAAAAAAAATAAATTAAAAAAAAGTTAGTATTATTATTATATTCTACAGTTACCTTCCAACCTTCCTGATCCCTCCCAAATAGCTCTCTAACCTTCCCCCTCTAACTAGTTTCCACCATCTTAGGTATTGGCAGCTCTGTTTTCTATCCATGTATCTCTTTATTTACATTTAAAAAATCTGTATTGTAGCTGCCCCTCCTCATTTACCCCACCTCCCCTCTCCAAGCAATCATTTCCCCTACCCTCTGTTCCTCCTCTCCACTCTAGAAAACCCCTCTCTCCCTCCTTCTCCCTCCTTTCTGCTCTCAGTATTGATTTTTTTTCTGCAGTGTAGCGGTCCCACCCGTTCCCGCGATGGGCCTCCCACCCGCCTCCCTTCTAACCCTCCCACAACGATCGGACCACGATGCAGAGAGTCCGTCTCTGCCAGGGCTGGCTCAACCATGGAACCAAGTGGGTCCAAAAAACCCAGGCAACGCTTGATAATGGGCAGCACTTCAGTGAGAGCCAGTCACTGTCAGAATCAGACCACTCCTGTTCTCTGTCTCTTTGTGCATTACCTCATTTTGCACAAAAACGCAAGTGCATCTCTTACCTAACTTCCTTCCCACTTATTGTGCATAAGCATTGGTTGCATGCAGGTAGGCAGGCTTAGTAAGGTTAGAGTACGGTGCTGGTTGTTAAGGGGTTAATAACATTGTGCTGATTTTCAGACTCCTAGCCAAGCCCCACAGTGTTAGATGTATACATGTGTTTACAAACTACTACTGGCTCCAGTTTATGTTATCTGTCTTTTCATATGCAGGGAAGGGGGGGGAGTGTCTGCTCTCAGCCCCTTTCACTGGGTGACCCAGCCTAACCTCATCAACAGTGCTAAACTGGGAGCTTCTAAAGTAACATAACATACAACATAGGTGATCCATTTAATACTAGCAATCATATCCATGAATTTTGTTTCTAGACAGAAATGTATCCAAACATTTTTTAAATGTATCTAGGGTATTGGCATTCACTACCTCCTTTGGTAATGAGTTCCACAATTTTATTGCTCTTACAGTGAAAAAATGTTCCTTTCCTCCAACCTTATATTGTGACGTCTTGTCACAAACAATTTTCTTGGACTAAACAGAGCTTCTGCCATCTCTGTATATGGGCCTTGAATATATTTATATAAAGTAATCATGTCACCTCTAAAGCGCGTTTTTTCTAAAGAAACCAGACCCAGTTTGGCTAGCCTCTCCTCATAGCTTAAAATCTCCATTCCCCTTATTAAGTAAAAGTTTTACACTTTTTAGATCAGTATTTGTGCATATTCTTCTTTATAGAAGTAATGTCTATTAGATGCAGTCATTTAAAAATTACTGTGTTTGGGGCCCACTGATGATCTCCCTAATTTTCATCTTATGTGTTGAGCTGAGTTCCATTTGTCAGTTGCTCTGGCCCATGACCATTTCACTTTGTATGGGTTCTTTTATACTTAGGCCCTGATTGCAGCCACAAGTTAAAAAATGTCACTACCGGTTTTCTTGTCTTCTACAATAAATGCGACCCACTGGTCTTATACTCAATCTTGTCTCTGTGTTTTTATTATGTTTTATTATAATTACTTAGTTTAATTGTTATTTGGGTTAAGTTTATTAAGTCAACAACTCAGGGCAATAGGGCATTTAATACCTTATGAATTTCACATGAGTAGTAGATTTTTTTTCTGACAATTTATTTTCCTTCTCACTGCATCCTGTGACAGCCATCAGCCAATCATAAAGTGCATACATGTATATTCTGTGACTGTTGCACATGCTCAGTAGAAGTTGGTGACTCAGAAAGAGTGCATATAAAAAGATTGTGCACATTTAGATAATGGATATGAATTGGAAAAGTTGTTTAAAATTGTGAGCTCTATCTGAATCATGAGAGTTTAATTTTGACTTTAGTGGTCCTAAAGTCATTGACAAGTTCTCCTCTTTTTCAGTTAGCTCACATGTAGCACAAACGCGCTTTTATTGAAAAATCCCAAATCTGTTTGTTGTGGGTATCTAAAAATAGTTGGGGAACCGAAAAAAAAAAAAAAAAAATGCCTAAAGCTCTCATTAGGTGAAAAGTAATTTATACTTCAGTCTTCATGATGTTGCTTTATGGAACTATTTCTTCAGAGGTTATCATGAATGCTGTATAGTATGTAAAATACGGTCACATATAGGATGACTGTAAATCTGGCCAGAAGGAAAATACTTTTCCAGTAAAGACTGAACTTTCT